>NC_056713.1:14575969-14820969 GCF_018831695.1 Puntigrus tetrazona
CAAGACAAATAAACTACTACAACAAACTAAATATAATAAAAGGCACAGTACTAAATAACTATATTCAAATAGACAGACGTGCATGAACAAACAGCACAGGACTAAAATTCCCCAAAGTACATTGAAATTAGAGAAAGAGAAGGAAAACAGACAAAAAACACGGTACAAAAAAATAAGTAAATATTTCTATGATAATAATAATAATAACATAATACAAAAACTACAGCACAACAAACCAAAACAATGAAAAAGGCTACATGAAAAAAAAGAAAAATGACAGAAAGGCTGGCTTAACAACTGAAGGATATTCAAATTATTCAAATTCTAATTATATATATAAACTTTCTGAATATTTTCAGCTATTACAATAATGAAGATTCAGAACATTTTAGCAGTGCCTTTAACAGGAGCATATTTGAGACTGCTGGATACTACACTACTTTCCCATGAACACCAGTGACTGGGAAACCAGCCCCCAGGGGCTCAGGGGCTTGACCCTGCAGCTGAAGAATGTTCTGTAGCAGGATATGGATTATGATAGATAGGCTGCTGCATGCAATTGTTTGTGTGAGAGAACACTAGTGTGTATTTGTGTTCATTTTGTAGAAGGTCTGCTTTCGGGGTAAGCTCTCTATCTCGGAGTCTTGCTTGTCAGGTCAAAAAATCTCTTGTACTCATTCCAAAAATCATCCAGGAAGTCACCCAACATTCTCAAAAGCCCTAGATTCACACAAATCCACATGTTTAAAGAAGGCTGGTCTTAAGGGCCCTCTTTAACTAGAATGATATCTATAATGTGTTGAGTGTTTAATTGGCTTCCATAAAAAGGCTGGAGTGGGGGAAAAATAGTAACTAATAGATGCTGGGACCAATGAGAAAGTCACTAATGTGTAATTATTCCTTTTTAAAACGAAGGTATAATATCAGATTGAAATAGTCTTTGTTTCCCCTTTCGTGCAGTTTCAGATATAGCCTTTGAAAAACGTCCATGGCTTTTCCATAAAAGGAAAAACTGAATTCAAATCTGATCAGATGAAAATGCAAATAGTTAAAATCATTTTTTATTCCCTTAAGCAAAGAAACACAGAGTAGCACAGAGTAGGACAAAGCAATCCAATCGCACCAAAATAAACATGAATTTTGCACTCTAGAAAGATTTTGTTGGTAAACCAAGCAATTATCTGCAATATTTTGCAAGCGGTAATTACCATGAGAGTCCAAAATGACGACGCATTCAATCAAAAATGTGCAACATTGCTGGCACGTCGAGAACAATAGATTAAAGAGCGCCCATCAATAATCCTAGAGATACGTTCACACAATTTGCACATGCCGACCTCTCCGGCACATGCCTGGAACATTAATCAGCTAAAGTGTGCGATATGTGATTAAAGGGCCATTTCCGTAGCATCCCAAAGAATGAGCAGGATGCATTCATTAATGGTGACAGCCACTGAGAGCATTTGCTCACCTGCTGACTTTAAAAGACCACAGACGATATCCTGCAAGGAAAAAAAAACTCCCTTGAGGGGGAAAGAAAACGTTAATTTCAGTGGAAACCTGCTGTCTGCACATTTGTCGCCTTTCAAGGACACTTGTTATTTGCGCTTGGTTTAAACTACTCAAACAGAACTGAATGAGAAAGACAAAAGCCACTGGTGCGTTTGGGTTTTACTCGGGTATCATTTATACCAGCGTAAAAGTGATCAGATAGTATATAATTAGCCTTTGGATTTGCACACACATTAAAGAACAGGAATAGAGCATTGCTGCTCTTGACAGAGTAATTTAGCTCGGAAACTCGGATGTTGCGCGTGCGAATTAATAGAGCTGTGCTCACCTTTCTGGCTGGTCAGAGAAAAGGTCACAACTTCACACATCTTCACAGCACTGACAGAGCTAAAGTTTACACAGATATATCAAGCAGGATTTAGAATGATTTATTGAAGAATGAGTATACAGCTCGGTATAGGCCCAACAGAAGCACATCCACTGAAACAGACCGACTGGACCAAATACCACAATAATACATGTTGTCAAGAGGCCTTGACACAGTGGTGTACTGAATATATGTACTTTACATGTTTTTAAAATACAAATATACTTTGTCACACGCCATCTGAGAATATAGATATTAGACAAATAAGTATACATCTCGATAAGGCTGAAAACACGTTCATATATACTGACAATTCAGCAATGATCACACACGCACGAGAGAATGAAAAAGTTTGCCTATAAAACCTCCACAAATTACAGGCTCGGTTTATAACTATCAGAGGATCAAAAGGCCACTAGCACTATCTGTGAATTAAAAATATGTACAGTAAATACAAAAAATCTCCAAACTAACACTCGCACGAGATTTGCATACATGTAACAGACATGCTCACACGTAGATACAGACCAAAACACTCATGCCTACTCACTTTCACACCGCCTCTAGTGTTATAGAAAGATTTGCAATGAAATATACAACTAAATAAAATTACATAAAAGCTTTTGCTGTGCAATTTTCAATAGACAGCCCCATACAAAATACCAAAATCAGTAACTACGATAGGAAAATCTGACGTTACAAGAACTATTGAGTATGGACAACAGCTTTATAGTGGCCTGGTAGTGTCTTTTGTTCAAACACAGCAGTTTATTTACATTTATTTGTTGTAACACCAAGGTTGTCCTCAAGTATAGTTTAAAATACTAATATAGTATGTTCTTCAACAAGACCATCGTACCCAGTGAGATGGATTTACATGTAAACAATATCAACGTGTTGTGTTTGCGCAAGTTGTCGTACCGATAAAACCAATAATGTGACACGACAACACCTTAACAGCCACAGTCACTTTACAATACAAATTTAGAATTATTATTTGGTTAATTAAGGTGTGCTATAAAAAGTTTTCTTAATCAGATTTTTAAATCTTGGTTTGTACTTGATTATCTTAATTATCGGAGCATTCTTAAAAAGATATATTTACTTGAGAAGCAAAATAAAGAAATAGAGAATGCATGTCATTTTTACACTACTGCTCGAAGGTTTGGGGTCAGTGAGATTTTATAATGTTTATGAAAGAAGTCATCAAGTACGCATTTATTTGAAAAGAATACTGGCTATTAAAACCATTTTTTCAGCAGCCATTACTTTTGAGTTCGGAGACATTTCTTTTTACTTTAAATCTTGAATAGAAATGTACTGCTAAACATTTTGTGAAAACCATAATACATGTTTTTTTTTCCAGATTTGATGGATATAAAGTTCAAATTAACTTTATTTATTATAGAAATCATTTCTACCAGTGAAAACTGCACTCATGTATTATTATTATTATTATTATTATTTTGTCTTACACTGTTGCTATAATTAGTGTTGCAATTTACTCATGTATTCCTGAAGTATACCGTCTGAAAATAATTTTATGCTTCATGTAAATGTATCTAGTTTTAAGTACGTTTAAATATTTGTTCTGGAAAAGAGGCAAAAATACCAATTAAGAAAATGCTTTATTGCAGTGAAAGCACTGCTGGAGTCAGCTATTGCCACACACAAATACATCATACATACTCATTTCGCTTCAGTGCCACTTACCATATATTTACAACACAAGTGAGAGACAGGCACAAGTAGAACCACCGATGGTTTTTAAATATGCTTCTGCAGTCTTGGCGTGACCGGGCAGAGGAGTGGGCGGAGTTCAGTAGCAGTGGCCATCGCCGTCAGACTCTGTTCTGGCTGAGCGGCTGAACAGCGTCAGGGGCGACCAAAGTTCAGGCCAGGTCACCACACCGGCACAAAAGGTTAATATACAGTTTGCAAGTCCGTCTGGCCACAAGCGGGCTATAGACAGCCGCCCAGAGAGCAGACAAATGCCCGCAATATTAAAACAGAGGGATTATTGCAGGAGTCAGCTCTGCCACCTGTCCGAGCAGCAGGATGCTCGCCCTCCCTCTTCCTCCGTATTGCTTAGGCGTGAGGAAATTTGATGTTTTCTCTAAGGATCTTATCGGGTATCCTCTTTGTTCCTGAAGCCTTCGTACGATGCTAAATAAATCCAGAAGTTCTCCAAAGCATCGTGGGTGGACGGAACCGAATTTAGAAAGGGAATTTCCTCTGCTCCTGCTGCCGAAAAACAAAGAATCAGGACTCAGGAGTTTGTGCGTCGTTGTGTCAGATCCGTGCGGATGGCACTTCACTGAGTGAGTTTTTATCAGCTCAGGTGGGGTTTGTCTTATTTTATGGCGTAATATCAGCAGAAGGAGTAAAGACGCTGTGGGGTTAAAGGAGGAAAGAGATTGTGAATCGAAGAGCGCTTCACAGTGCACTCACGCTTCGATGAGCGCCCATATAAATATCTATTTCATTATGAAAATCATCAGAGAAAATTACAAACAGTTTCCCAAGGAGCCGCATGCAGGCCGCGGCCAGCATCTATCTCATCAGACAAACATTATTTGGCAAAAGGGAAGAGCGCTTGAGTTGGGGCATGTCTGGGCACTCTTATTTGCGGATCACCGGGCCCAGCAGAGGAGCCCCTCAGTTGTACATTTGCATTCAGATTTGCACGGCGTGATGGGAGATGACGGCGGCAGGAGGCCTGAGCTCTATTAATAATTCTTCAGCCTTTTTTACAGTTCTGATTATGAATGAACCTTGAGCTAGAGGAGGGGTACCCTCTCATTTAATGGCAAGGTTTGGAAGGGTGTCGAGCCACTATACTGTCCCTAATCACTTTTTCACAATTTGCCGGGATAAAGCCGCTAAATCATTCAAGGAGGGTTGCAAACAGACATCGTGGGGGTTGAGGTCTTGCTAGGTTGTGAATACAAATTTTGGGTTATAAATTCAGCAATGCTGAGATTGAATTTAGGAATATTTTACAGCAAAGATAAAGCAGTGAGAATGGTAGATGTGTGCTCATTTAAAATTTTTATTTAACTCAATTTTAAAATACGGTCATGCCCTATCCACTCGCAAAATCTGTTTGTTATGCATTAGACAAAACAATAAAGCCTAAGGGACTTTTCACTACTGTATATTTTACCTTCAAAAATACAGAAAAAAGGAATTACATCACATTACATAATTTATTTCAAAATTATTTAATTTCAAAAGCTAAATGCTTCTTATGGTTTAAATATTATTACCAAGCCATTTACCATTTCAACAATTGCTACCCAATAATAAAAATGACATACATTTAAAAAGTAAAAGTAATATTAATTAAAACAATGAATTGATTAAAGGTCTAAATTTTTTTTTTTTAATTCTTTGGCTTGGTATTTTTTCAAAAACACGCATATAGTGTATATTTAAAAAATATTCACGTGTATGCATTTAAATATTCATATTCCTACATAAAATATATTAAATATATAAAATTTCATATATTTTTAAACACTTGCATCTGTTTGCTTGTATATATTCATAATAAATATACACAGTAAACACACAAAAACACTTTAGAGAAGAGAGGGGGAGAGAGAGAGACATATAATTTATTTATATTGCCATTTTTATCATTATTTTAATTGTAATTTTGTTGCCTCCTTGGAAGTTTGCTGATGGCCCTTAGTGGGTTCTGGCTCCCTGGTTGAGATGCACTCTAGAGCATGTTTACATAAAAAATTTCAAAGCATGCAAAATACATTTTGTGCAAACAGGCTTACAGTAAAGCTTACCTGGGCTCTGTCCACCGAGAGATCATTACCATCTGTCCTTTTTCCATCCATTCTATGTTTCTCTTGGGTCATGGAGTGGTGTCGCCACGGTGCATGGACCCCCGTGCCCACATGGCATGGCCTGGACCCCCTCCACCCCCATGGTCCTTGTCCGACTCGGGCTGGCTCTGAGCCCGCTCTGGTTTAGGGTTGGGTGTCATGGGTGGCTCTGGCTGCTGCACTGACATGGTGCGGCGAAGGTGTGTCCGCTTACACAGGAAGTCCGGTTTAGCTGACAGGCCGAATGAGCCCTTTCGAAGGACCATTCGCACCGAGGAGCTCTTCTTGGGCCGGGCTCTGTGACTGAACTGCAGGGAGGAGAGATGTACTGCATAGCCCTCGCTCAGAAACTGTGGAAGATCACAACGCATGAAAAGATATTAGAGAAAACTTGACTAATTTTGACCAGTTATGGTAGAAACTGAATGAAAGGCATTGACTGAAATCAAAGTTAGTTAACCTGGCACTGATTCTGGTACTTCTTAGATGGTCGGCCCACTATATATATCTGGTTGGGGTTGAGGCCCAGCATGCTGTAGACGGAAATGTCCTTCATGGAGCCGTAGGCGCAGTTGATTTTAATGTGACACTGCCAACATGAGAAAAGGGCAAAGTGTGATAGACGGCCTGAGGATACACCACAAAAACACCTCAGTTCCTGTGTGACTACTCATGCGTGAGAGAGATGGACCAAGAGAAGCAGAAATAAAGGAATAAAGAAAAATGATGTGTTTCTTACTCTTCATTTCTACTATGGGGTATGCTATCTTATGCTTCCTACAGCTGCATTATTTTATATAAAAATACAGTAAAAACCATATCATGAAGTATTATTAAATTTTTAAATAACTATTTTCTATTAAAGTATTTTATTTATTTTTCTATTAAGTATTTAAAGTATTAAATTTATTTTATGCCTGTATGGCAAAGCTAAAAATCAATAGAAAGTTCAAAAGAACAGCATTTACTTGAAATAAAAATCTCTTTTAATCAACTTTGGACTTTCATTTTTGATCAATTTACTGCATCTTTTTGAATAAAAAATATTTTTTTATCTAATTTTTAATCTAATGCACGCTATTTATTTCTTAATTAATTAACTGACCTCAAAGTTTTTATATACAATAAAATACTTTCTTATATTTCTATTAAGTATGGAAGTCATACTAGCTAGTTTATCACAATTAAACACAAAAGTGAATTTTAAATAATGTTTCCCACTTTCTTCCATTTCTCTAATGTTTGTAGGTGCTTCTGACATGACAATCCGGCAATTTATAACATTTGAAGTGTTCCATCATATTTTTATTATATAAAAAAAATCTTACATTTCTGTCATGTTAAAAATTCTTCCAAAAGCCAGTTCCTCAATGATATAATTTTTGGTGGGAAACCAACAGCAAAAGCACCAGCAAATATTAGCAATGGATTTGAAGAAATCTTTAATGTTTTGTGGTGTTTATCTTAACTCAAACCCTTATTCTTGATCAAATTTCAAAACCCCTATAATGTCGTAACATTTGAAAGATGGTTAATTAAACAATCGCAAAATGTATGCTAAACCTTAATCCCTCTTTGAGCATTGGTTAAATACAGCTTTTTATTTCCATCCTGATTGGCATCCTGTTCGTTTTAAAACATGCACATAAGAAGCTATGACTCATAAAGCTCCTGAGCTTAACCAGAGAATATTTCTGAAAACCTAGTCTACCCTTTTATAGAAACACTTCCTTAACCTAACACAGGCATATTCATATTCAAAATGTACTCAAAAACAGGAATGACCCATATACCCAATGTGTGGACACGGTAGCAAAAGACTAACCTCTTGCACCAAGTTCCTGAGGAAGATGGTTTTCTGGCGAAGAGGGTCATGCACCAACCCCTCCGAGAAGAAGATCATCCCTTGGGGGAAGTTGTGTTGAGACAGCCAGGACACAACCCTCTGCTTCTGCATGTCTGGACGGCCAGTGATGTAAATGATCAGGTAGCCCAGGTCCTGCCAGTGTCTGCATGCAAAATGCTATCATTTACCCTCTGAGAAATCCCATAATGCTTGGTGAAAAACAGTTGGGGGCCGATTCCTGGATAGTCACGGCGCCTGGTCCTCCAGCAACAGATTGCATTTGACAAAGCAGTAAATTTGCCCAAGGACAGTCTGGGAAACAACCCAAGATTGTCCATTTGTAAATCCCAAACCCCATCTGATATCTGGTATCAGCACTTTGCTATCTCTCTATTAAATGAAATCCAATTGTGCCTCACCGGCAGGCCGGTCCTTTTCAATATTGCCGTGGCATGAAATGAAAGCATCGATTCTCTCTCACACACATTTACACAGAAAGCCACCCTGTGAATTTGTTACCTGACCACATCCACAGCTCCAGGCCGTACTTTAGGGTCGCTGCCCATAATGGAGACGCTAGCAGCAAATGAACCGTCAATGCTAAAGACGACACACTCCATGCCCCGCGGCAAGACAGTCAGGAAGGCCTCTGCGCTTGTCTGGTCACCCCTGCGAGGAAAGAGTGACATGAACAAAGATCTGGCTCTTGATCAAGCTCAAGATGCCGCATGAAACCCGAGATCAATTTAACAGTGAGGAGTCGCTCTCCTTCAGTCCTCAGGGTGAGAGATTTATGAGTGCCAATTGAACGCTTGCAAATTATCCCTGCTGAGACAACCTTGAGAGCATGGCCATTTTGGATACATAACAAGTAATCTTCAGGGTCCCATTGACTTACTTGACAACCATTTTGATGGGGTAGACCCCCACGGCCAGTTTTTTGCTTTTGGGGATGGTGTAGGTCACTCTGCCACTGCTATTGGTCACCTCGGTGTCTAAGTGCTCCCAGCGACCCGACTGTGGCTGGGTCATCACGTACACATCGACCTGAGAGACAAAACAACAAGGAAACAGACAGTTGGAAGAAGTGGGAGAGATGGAGGGAGATTATTGTGGCACGACTAATGTCACAACACCAAAAATGTCAGTAGTTAATACTAGTACCAGCATTAGTTAATACCAGTTTCAAAACAACAGCAAGCACTGTTTTGCCATTTAATGCATTAAATATTAATATACAACAAAAGTGATAGTAGAGATATTTACAGTGCCATTCTAGATTTACATTTAAAATAAATGTTACCCTTGTGAACTTTACTTTCATCAAAGAAACTAATAATAAGAAGAAATATTTCTTGAGCACCAAATGAACACATTAGAATGACTTCTGAAGGATCGTGTGACACTTAGGTCTAGAGTAATGGCAGCTGAAAATTTTGCTTTGCCATCACAGAAATAAATTACATTTTAAAATGTATATGGGTTATGGTATGCCTGTATGTATGATGCCTTAATAATTATACACAATAAAGTATGATGCATTACAATGCACATTATGAAGAATTATAATGGATTATGCCCTTTAATTGCCCTTTATAATGCAATAGACATAAAGGCTTTAAGTAAATAAATAGAGCATTGGTCAGCAAAAGAGACTGCTTAAGAGACTCATAAACTTCAAAAGAAAAAAAATGATAAAACCCAAACTTTGTAATGGCAGTGTAAGTACTGATACTGTAAAAGTTACTGGTAAGGTTTCAGTATAATCATTAGTTTTTTCATTAGTAGTTTCACTATGAAAACAACTACCCCTTTACAATTCCACCAACATTTTGGTTGCATGCAAACAGCTTGTTTGAATGCATATTCTATGATAGTGGGCCACAGCTCTCTCACCTTTTCCCCGGTCAGGGTCACCATATCCAGCGGACCGTACATGAAGCGACCAACCAGTGTCTGATGTCCGTCCTCGGTTGCGATGACATCATTGACTCTGTGGTTGGCTGTGACATTCTGCAGACAGAAAAAGATGTCAGGTTGCCTCTGCTTTTATACCATTTTCTTGCCAAAAGAGAGTCTGTTATGACAAATAAGGCAAAGGCTAAGCGTAAATGACACTGATAATACTGCCATGCACCATTTCTGACAGATGGAAAAAGAGAAAGGGGCAGTTTAATAAGTATGCAGTACAAAGTCCTTCCAAAAGAGGGTGTCACACTCTAATCCTTTCCTTCTTCAATAAATTTCATTTCACTGATAAAGCTGTTCTACACAGAGCTCAGTGAAGATAAATCCTACAGCCCTTGCTGAGGCAGCTGTGCTTAAATGGGAAATTAAAGCAAGCAAAACACAGAGCTATGCAAATCCTGAATATAACTGGCCACAGTCACCTTCATGCCAGCAGAGGAAGCAGGCAAACAGAGAGGAGATAAATGCAAGAAGCTTTTACTCTGCTGCTTTATAGAGCAAAGGCAAGACTTTGAGACAGTGTCTGAATTCACAAAAGCTTCTTCCCATAAGCCTGACTCCAAACATCCCTCTCACATACCAGCTCCAATAGACACGAAATCCAACGGCATACTGAGGCTTAAATGAACTGGGGCCTAAAAACTGCAAACAGTACTAGATTTTCACATTCCTAAAATAGGTTTGAGTGGTGCTTGCCCACAGCTTTATATGCCACTGCTATGGCTTTGTGAGTGGTTGTTAGTATGTTGCCATGTGGTTGCTAGATGGTTATAGAGCTGCATGATTTGGGGGGAAAAATTTTTATTGTGATTGGTGCTGGCAACCTTAGCACGCAATTATTTCTTTCAAAAATATTTAACGCAATTAACACCAGGTCTGCCACCTTACTTACAACTGCTGCATCTCTCTTTTCTTGCCAAGAATAATGAATTTGATTTTTGCTTTCATTATGATAGGACAGATCATAGAAAGCAAAGTGAGAATTTATATTGAGGCCGTTTATATAGAAAGAGAACATATTTACTACCACATCAAACTTTTCAGACACGCACTCAAACTTCGCCTAATAATGCACTCAAAATAGCCTAATAACCCAGCTGCTATGATCTCTGTTAATTAAATAACAAAAGAAAAATGAGGTAAATCAATAACTTTTGTAGCTTTATTTAATTTAGAATTTATTGTTTGATAACTTTATTCAATTTCTGCATATTTCCTACTTACTGAAGGGCACAGGTAGCTAAAAAGCTGTGTCAAATTTATAATAATGGATTTATGTGAAGAGTGTTTTAAATTCAATTAAATTAGAAGTTCTAATTTTTTGGAAAATTGCTAGCTCTCACTTAGGCCCTTTTAGTCGAGTGCGTTTTCGTTTTAAAATGGCATTTAAGATGAAAATGATCCTAGTCTACAATGGTGTTTTTACTGCATTTCAGAAACCATTTCTGTCCACACTATACAAGAGAAAACGTGCGTCACATGACCATTCATGCAGGTACATGAAATCTAGTCATGTGTATGGGTATTATTCAGACGTGCTAGGAACGATCAAATGGGGACTACTAATACATATCTACTATGGGTACTTGAAGGAGTATGATGTCTTTGTTTACACGGTTGTCAAGGATACACAGAGTGAATGTGGGCATTCTGGTCTCCATTCTGGTCTGTTTACACTGAAATCCAACCCCAGAGTTTTCAAACCAAAACAGATTCTGCAGCATTTTCAAAAGGGCCAAAACCACCAGAGCAGTGTAAATGACAGACGTAACCAGAACGAAAAAGCACTATATATTTTTCATACAAAAAACTAAAGCATATTGTCTTTTTTCTATATTAATTTGAAGATTTAATGTGAAATGTAAAAAACATTAATGTTAGGTAGGATTGCCCTGGTGATTAGATAATCACACTATGTGATTATTTTGATGATTGTGCTTGTTAGTTACTACAAATCAAAAGATCCCATCCTCTGCTATTCTGCTATGTGAATATGGCTCTTGTCCCTTTTTTTCCCCTATTTTATTGTCCAAAAGACAGAAACAAATCTAAGCATAAGAAATAGTCAAAGCAATGTTTGAATTAGGAAGCTCCACTAGCTGAATGTGATGCAAATGTTGAAACTGCCAAAAATTAACATCTCTCACTGAAAATTAATAACTTCAGGTAATTTTGTGTGTGCGCATCACTTTAAAATAACTTCTTGCCATGGTCACTTTTGAATGAGAATCTAAGTACTGTGACTTTGTTAATATTATGCTATCATGTTAGTATGGCATAAGCCCACACAGAGAGCTGTACATCGCCGTAAATCATTAGCCTACAAAAGCTAATGAGACTGATTGCACTGATTTGTCATTTAATGAAGCGGTTAAACATTTCCCAGCCTGCAGCCATTTACATATTGATTAAGTCAGTCAATAATTCATCTTGGCATGGGCCCATACATGATTGCCATATGATGGGCTTCCAAACCAATACACATACTGATGAAATGCACACAAACAACCAACAGGCAACACACCACCATGTGTGCCGGTGACGCACCTGAGTGGACCTTCAGACACAAGGCTAATCCGACAAAGGAGCACGTTGCCGTTTAGAAAAAGCACGTACGCTTGAGGAATAGATCCAGATTGGTGCTGACTTTATACCATGCAGCTCGCTCACTGAGCCAGAATGATGCAGTATATACACACAAATAGAAGCATTCAGGGTCTCACAACGGAATCAGGAGAGTCTTTCGAAAACAACATGACTGCATAGAAACGCCTTTGACTTGAAAGGCTAGCAAACGCTCTGATCAAATGCTATTGAGGCCATCAGCGCATTCAGAAGGGCTCAGCGGGCGGCAGAAATAACCACGATTTCAGATCAAGGTCCTGAGTGATCAAAAAAACATACCCTGTGAAAAGAAAAGGTAGCAGTGATAACACAGAAGTGTTTCACTGAGCTATACTTAACCTCAGTGAAGGACTGGGAAGAATTGGTCTTTGTCATGGCGGGTTCTTTTGAAAGCGAGCTCTAAAATACCCTGTAAACCTGCAAAGGCAGTAGTTTTCAGCAGCACCGTTAGGTAATTGTGTTGATGTGCCTCCGAGCAGTAAATCAAGGTCGGCCGTGATGCTTATTTTCGTAAGGCGCGGATTTCTGCCCACACACGCTGAGCTATTGTGCCGCATTTGAGAAACTCAAAGCCCTGGCAGAGGGGGGATATTTTTAGTTCTTCTACAATGTCAGGACTCTGCTGCAGTCCACATTTTCACTTGAGTGATATGTGTGTGTGTGTGTGTCTGTCTGAATCTGTAGACCAGAGTCAGAAATTAGTCAAGGCTCAGTGGAGAAAAATGCCATTCAAAAGGGACAAAAATGCCCTGGATATTTAAATATAGGGGACAAAAAAAGTCCCCAATCGAAACTGCAATTGAATAAAAAAACAACAGTGACAGCAGACATCATACTTTAAAAAAGACCAGGCAATTATTGTAATTTCTATTATTATTATTAGGGATTTAAATTAGGCACTGATATTAAATTCTCGATTATCCAGTGAAACATCAAACATCTCTCTAGTGACATATGTTGGATTCTCCAGTCATTTAGTTCCTTTAAATCCACCTGTTTCTTACAATCGAGCTTGCATTTAGATCTGCCTCAATCCAATCATCAGGTCATGAAAATAACAGTCCCTGGCCTACATTTTTTCTTCTTTTTTTCCAATAATCTGTTTTACTCTGATGCATGTTACAATACAGAAAAAACATCCACTGCTACTACTATTAAACCACAATTTTAAGCATCCACAATTGACTGATAAAGATATATATTAATACACTCAGTCGATAACCAATATGGTACCAATTATAGAACCGATATATCAAACAAAGATGTTTTTATATAGTTAGAAAAACAATATGCCCACCACTGAAATTAACCACTGAAAATCGATTCCAAGAGGCAAACATTGCCTCTTAATAAATATCTGACACTGCTGAAGACAGATACCTCTATCACACTGCCATCTAACTGATGGATAACATTACTTAGCACATTTCATGCACAAAGGCATACTATTAATCACAACAGACACTTATAATGAAGAACAAGTTGAACTACCTGGGTAAGAACACAAAGCTTAATGGTGTCTGGAAGTTTTCCAATGTATGTGAGTGTTTTTTTTTTCCTCTGCTTAGCCATGTTTGTCCTTACCCTAAGCTTGACGTGTGTGCGTCTACGAAGCCACTTCTCCCTCGGACTTGAAGGTGAGAAGGGGGCGGAGTCAGAGTTGTCCATCTCCTGGGCTTTCACATAATCACAGTGCATCACCTGTCAATCAATCACACACAGATATTAGTAACATCTAAGGGAGGTTAAAGGCGAAGTGTGTAATTTCTGTGGAATTAGAAGCAGAACACGGAATTGTAATTGTTTTCCAACAGGTGACAGATTTCCTGGCTTCCTTTTGCTCATAAACATGTTATTTGGTTGAGGAGATTCTGAACTACAAATGACTTGCAGTACAGCTAGTCTCTGCACATTATCCTTGATAAAAAATGGATAATAAAATGTTTAGTATGTGGTCTTAAATCCAATATGAATCAGCAGTATTGTTCTTTTTACTCAAGTTGTAATCATTTTCCATCCAAGCGTAAATAATAAGAAAAGCTATTTTCCCTAAGGATAAACAACACAACATTCCTTAAATGCTGCTACTGCACAGGTCTGATTGAATCAGAATTCAGGATTACATATTAACTATTAACTCTTCAAATGAAATACAAAATTTGTCTTTTTATCTCTTTCCTGCTGCAGTGTAACTTGCTACTGTGAGAAACATCTATAATCAAAAACATTCTTTATGACCTCTGGTATTTAACAAAAAATAAATAAAAAAATCACTCAGTGGATTCAGATGCAGATAAAACATATTTTTTTGCTGTAACATATGAGCTGGATAAAGAGTATAATTTTTGCTGGTCTTTCATCTTACTATTATGGCTTGAGAATCTAAATCTTTGCAAAATCATGTCAAACCTTGACTATGATAAAGGTGTTTTATTGTATGCATACTGTCAAGATGATTACTTTTCAGTTCAAATTCGTGTTAACGTCAATGCCAATGAGAACTTATCTATAGGTTTTTTAGGATATTTTATTGTTTAATATACAGCCATGTGGATGAAGTGGCTGAACCAACAAGATATCAGAGAAAAAAACATAGAAATAAATCCTAGTTTTCCATACCGAACAACCCATATTTACATCTATGAATGAGGTTCGCTTTGACAAGACTCTGCCTTTACATGTGACATTTTGAAATGTATAAGTGGTATGTAATGAATTGATCATATCATAATTTCATTTACAATGGCAGCGTTCCATTGAGCAGGCCCTGAGGAATATACAATAAACTAAGGAGAACACAGACATTTTAGACCAAATGCATAAAACATGAAACCAAAAACACAAAATTTGCAACACTTTCTGGTGTGTGACACCTAAATCAAACACTGCAGCTGGAACTCTTGTCAGCTCTATTTCTCACCTTATGCAGACAAACACAATTATGAAGGAACTGCATTCAGAAAGACAGATTGGTCTATGATTTGCCTAAATTGATTACTTCCATTCCAACTGTGCCGAGGCCCCTTCTTAAGAGTGAATTTAATAAGAGGTGCCATTTGCATTTGACACTCTAAAGTGAAGCCGGTGTACATCTGCATTCAGAACTACATTGTGATTTGATCTTCAGAAGTCTTTGAAAGTGAAGTATGTTCCACATTTATTTGTCTCTCAGCCAGAGGTATGGTTGATATGAATAAAAATAGGCATATTATAATCAGATACAGTCCTTTGGCTGAATCGAAATTTCCAGCACAAAAGACAGAGGGGACGAATTAGGAACAGTGGGCAGAGAGTAAAGGCCTCTTGTGATAGAGGACAGATAGAGGTTGTGGGAACAGGTTATCTAAAATCTTTCTGTAGTAAAAGGCAAAGCCTGCAGTCTTGTCACGTAGTACTAATTTGATTTCTCTGGCACGAGGAGAGCAATAGTCAGGGAGTCTGAAAGTTATTACATTTTTTGACCTCAATGCACAATAAAACAAAAAAATTAAAGATAAACAATGGCTCTAGCAAACTCCTATGAAGTTCAGAATGGTCCTCCACATGAAGTCTGAAAGTAGATTATCTCTTTCCCTGCAGGCTGGAAGCTCAGAACTTGGTCGTATCTGTTGCTGCCTCGAAGCTGGAGACTCAGGACTTGATATCGGATGCTCTTTTAGTGTCCTTGAAGGCCGGAGACTCAGAACAGTTGTTTCTGTTGCTGCCTTCCCTGTGACAGGCCATAGACTTCAAACGGTTGTGTCTGTTAGTGTCTCACCCTTGCAGGCCAGACTCAGAACAAGGAGCGTTTTTTGCAATGGTACCTTTATCTCTTTCCGATGAGGAGGAGATTGCAGTTTGCACATCTCCATTTCCATGCTTTGCACCATAGGTCTTCTTCTTGGTCTCTAAGAAGTATCTTTCCTTTGCCTGATGGCGTTGGACAGTTTGCTTATGTTAGTCCACCAATATCCAATCTAAATGTAGCAAACCTTTGTTCACTATTGTGGTCAGCGAGGGACCCCGCCATAAACTGTGCCCTGGACTGTGCTGTCCACTACACTTTCTCATAGCAAAATGGAAAACAATTTTGAGCTTTGCGCCAATGTTTATTAAATGGCTCGAAATGTACCTGTCTCAAAAGGAAGGCGACCACATCAGTGGATTCCCAATACGAAGCGTGGAAAAGATGTGGCAGAGCCACAGTAGGGAATGCTGTCAGTACATCCGGACAGTACAGAGCATAATCCAACCGCTTAGACCCCCACCAGTTGCTGGAAACTATCAGATAAACAAAAACAAACTGTTTGTATATGGTTTATATAAACTATTCACTATGGTTCACAATTGTATGAAATCAGTAAGACTTCTTTAAAGAATCACATTATAGAAAAATCAAATACCTGGCAACCAGATAAGTATCAGTTATAACAGAGAGGACACTGTCACCTAATTTACACACATAAACCAGGTATACAGGGTTTATAATGTGTTTCTCACTTTTAAGACCTTTTTTACATCCTTGAATAAAAGAGAAAAACATATAATAGAGCATAATGCTAAACATTATGACACACTTGCCTCTACTCTACCATTAAATATATATATCTTGTTAGAGACAGACATATCTTGTAAGAATAAAGCAGTGCCAATAAAACCGCCATGTTTTGGACTAATAACTGCCATTATGTCCTTTCTCTGCAGCTGAGATATGATCTACTTGAACAGAGTTAAATACACTGCAGCAGGCCTGTTGGCAGCACAGAGAGCCCTTAACACTGCATTGCTTGGCTAGAGAGCAAAAAGCATCTCTAATTACGAGGTTTGAGCTGCACTGAGTCTGACAAAAGATCAAAGAGCTTTGGATAAAGTTAGTATGAGAGTTGAATATTGTGCCTGGAGCTCGCCCACCCGCTGCCCACTCACTGTTGGCGACGGTGCTGCTCAACCTGCTCTCCCAGCATCCCGATATCTGGCTGTCCATGCTGGTCAAACTGGACCTGCGGACCTCGCCGCCCACCCGCCCACCTGTGCTGTGGTCTGTCTGGGGAGAAGAGGAGTGCGGAGCGCCCACCGGAAATGTGCTGCTGGGCAGGAACACGTCAGGGTAGCTGTGGATCTCATCAACTGCAGAAAAAAAAAAAACAGGTCATGGTGGTGAAAGTAGGTTATGTAGATTAGAGTTGGATCAATATCAGAATTTTGGCTTTGGTATAATAGCTGCCTCTGGTACTAACAAAAATCAATGCCTTAGATAGAACAAAAAAAAAGATGAAATGAAACTAGGTTTGTCGATAGAATCAAATCGCTTTGTGTTAATATTTCTTGACCTATTTTTGTGGTTAACACATCCCTAGCTTTTAAAAGGAAGAAAAAAATAATGGTAAAGTATTGGTTTCAGTAAACAATTTGGAAAGTATCTGGGAAATACAAACCTACTGTTACTGTCAAATGATTAATCACGATTAATCGCATCCAAAACGTTTTTGTTTACATAATATATGTATGTTTATGGTGTATATTTATTATGTACATATAAACAGACACACAATACAGTATATATTTTTAAAAAATTTTATGTATATAAATTTATATATTTATATTGTTATATTTTATATAAATATATTTAGAATATGACATAATATATATATATATATATATATATATATATATATATATATATATATATATATATATATATATATATATATATATATATATATATAATGCATGTGTTTGTATTTTGTATTATATATATATATATATATATATATATATATATATATATATATATATATATATATAAGCGTGTGAATAATATAAATTAATATGAAATACGTGTTTGCATGTGAGGAAGACAGAAACAAAGAGAACTGGATAAATTCTAGAAAACACCACACCATGACCCCAGAGGAGCCTGTTTAAATTGAATTTCTGAAAAAAAACAAAACAACAAAAACCTTCCTTTCACTCTCAATATAACTCACCACAACGTCAAACTATGTTTGTGCAATGGCCCTAAATGCTTCCTGACAGGGATCAAGTGCTCTCCTTTCCTCCCTCTTTGAGAACATAGAATGACATGCAGGCAGAAATTCTTTAGGTGTCCACCCCAGCTAATCTGTTCCTTCATATGCCTGCTGCCTCGTGCACACACGGCCTGTTATTTCTGACAGGGGTAAATTGAATCTATTTTCATTAGTCCAGCAGCCTGTGCAGAAAACATCCCATTAGGCTGGCCCACATTATGGGCTCAACCACATGCACGTGTGAGCCAGAATATATGTGTGTGTGTCACATTAGCAGCTGTGTGCCGCTGACCACTACAGGTGGTAAAGATCACCTCTCCTCTGTCATCCCAGCAATTGGCTTCTCTCATTTGCCATTGCCACGGGCTCACAAATGGCCGAGTTTCAATTATGACGACAGACACTAAAATGTGGGGGACGGAGATGGTTGGATGTCTGTATGTAACAGAGAAGAGTGTAGTAACAATCCCAAAAAATTTAGATGAGGACAGATTTTAAATCATATCAGCATTTTTTCATAAGTATGACATGGTTTAAATGCCTAGTTGCCAGATACACTTATATCCAACTTATTTTTCAATGCTAAAGTAAGCTATTTTCTGTGAATGTGCGAGGCTTCTGGTTCATTAGCCACAGAGGAGAAATAACGAGGTGAATAACAAAACACTACAAAGCAGTTTGTTCATAATTAAGATAATACATTAAAATAATATGGTGACATACACCAGTTTGCAATATCAACTGTAAGAGGGGCGACTTGTTTTTATAACTCATCTGTTTAAATGATATTAAGTCTTAAAGTACGGGCGTGACCACTTGAGTGACAGGTGGATTGCTGCTGTTACTATGGTCACTACTAGCTCCACCCACATCCTGTCTCTTTAACCATTTTTGTTTATTCTCGAGTGACGCACGATCACATGCTGCAGAGATGGTGACTACCAGCTCTGCCCACTTTGGGCTTTAAAAACGCCCCTCAGAACCCTACGGGTGACGTCATGGGCTCCTCCGTTTTAAAGTTTTAAAACTAAACTTGAAATGAACGTCCATCACTTTAGTATTTTTGCAACGATTTGCTTTCTAACACTATATAAACAAAGAAGATGCAAAAATAAAAAAAATAAAATAAAATAAAATACTATAAAAAAAGCAAATACAATATTTATTGTTATGATCAACTTAACATACATGCTGAAATGTGCCATTCATGAACTGACACATGTTGCATCACCCTCCCAAACAGAGGATGGGGTGAGCTATGACGATTGGTACAACCCTGGTAATAGGGGTCTGGAAAAGGGAAAATGGAAAGTTTGGAGAGCACCATACTGAGGCTAGATGTGAATTCTGAGCAACGGCAGCCCTATCAACGCTGGTCATCAGAAAGAGCCAATGTGATTTGACGTGATCTGAGAGCTTGGCTAAGGCATGTTCAGAATCTGCTTATGCCTGCTCCAACTGTAGCCACAAACCCGCAAAATGCTCCAGAGAGCCTATCTGGGTACAGTCCTGCAGAGTTAACCCTCACAGTCTCTCAGCTTGACCTTTTCCAAGGAGTTTTTGCCGGGTACAGGTTGCTGCTTAATTTCTCATGTCACTAAAGGCCCCGGAGACAGCTGCAGAATACAAATTCACAGGAGCTCTCTCTCTTCAGAAAGCATGGACTGGAATCAGACAGCACCATTACACTAAACCCGGATGAACACAGAAAAGACGACTGCTCTTTATGCAGACATGAGGAACAGGCAGGGAGACTGATCACACTTTCGATACAGAGTTCATTAGTGTTACCAAAGCCATCTATTTACGTGAGCAATGGGCTTTTTACAACAATCCCACTCATTCTTACCAAGACCAAGCATGCATATAAACGGCAGCTAACATATTCTGGTGTGATCACAACACTGACAAACACATTTGCGTGAGAGATTAGTTTGACAAATGAACAAACACTTGACTTGTGTACAGCTAGAAAGCACAGATGCGATGATAATACATCAACGAGGATAACTGAAAACATACAATTAAATAGCCACTTCCTGAGTTCATGAGTCGCCCATTCAATTATACTTGAAAAGTGAGACATGAGAAACAGAGAGAAAGTGATAGCCATAAGAGATAAAGGAAAAGAGGGAAATGGGGACAGGAAGAGTGACACTGTTTCAGAATGTAACCAAAATGCAACAAATTAAATGCTATTTAAACTTATGGGTAAATTTTGTTCCCATCAATGTAATGTGGTCAAATCTTTAGTGTGCACGTTAGGGTCAGTGGAAATAAGGTTCCGTTAGTTAACTAACATGAATGACCAATGAACAATACATTTATTACAGTATTTATTAATCTTAATGCTAATGATAATACAGTTGTTAGTTTATGTTCATACAGAGCACATTAACTGCTAACAAGCACAACTATTGATTTTAATAATGAATTAGTAAATGTTGCACTTAACATTTACCAAGATTAATAAATGAATTAATAAACTATATTTCATTCTTAGGTGATAACTATGGTGGTTAACTAATGAACTATATTGTAAAGTGTTACCATTATTAATATAAATTCTGTCCACTTTGTTACTTTCACTGAAAGTGTGGTTATTTTATAGCTTGTGTGTTTTTATTTTTATTTAGTATCATTTAAATTGTGTTAAATTAAAAATCTTACAAAATTACTTAATATTATTTAATAGAATAATACATAATCATTACCAAGCATTTTCGGTTTCAGTTGGCCAATTGCATTCCTAGAATTTTGGATAAAAAAGTATGTTTTTATAAAATTATTTTCTTTTACTGTATGGTCCAAAGTTTAAGACATTGTAGCCTAAATGTTTATGTGTAGTTAATTTTATGTTTAATCAAATAAAATACACAGCTACAGCTACAATTTGTAAAAAACTATTTGATACTTTTTAATTTAACAAAAATATCTGTTTAAATAATCTTTTGTGTTTAAATAAAATTTTGTTACAATAAATGCAATGTGGTCAGATCTTTAGAGTGCATGTTAAGAGTCAGTAAGAATAAATTGATGAAGTGACAAATAAAATCTTTTACACTGTTACCAAAAAAAAACAAAAAAACAAAACAAAACACTTTTTCTGCTTTTTCTATCCAGTCTATGAATCTGAAACCTATAATAATAAATAAATCTATAAAATAAAAATGCATCACAGTTTCCACAAAAACAAATTCATTTTAATAAAAAATATTAAGCAGTACAACCGCTTTTAAAATTGCTAACGATAATAAAAAAGTTCAGCATCAGCATATTAGAATGATTTCTGAAGGATCGTGTGACACTGGAGACTGGAGTAATGGCTGCTAAAAAAGTAGCTTTTGCCATCACAGTAAAAAATAAATAAAGAAATGACACTTTAAATACACAAATCTATACAGTAACTAAATAATTAGCTATACACTAAAGAGCATATTCAATTCTCATGTATTGTACAGTCAGAGCAAGATTAACCTTATATATGTACTGCATGTGCACACTTAAGGAGCAAGTTTTAGTCAGGAGCCAATATTAGAGGTTAGGGACATATAGCGGGAAAGCACAGTGCTAAAAAAAGGAAACTCACTGGAACACAAAAAGCAAGATCAATTGAGCAAAAGGTCTTGCTCAGAATGCTGGCATAGCATGACTTAAAAAACGACGGGGCAACTCTGAGAAGATTGAAGACTAAGGCACAGCAGTATACAGCATTTACTACTACGCTGTAGAATAACACGAGGGACCTTTGAGATGAGGACGAGGTGGTATATGAGCTCTGGGCATGAGGGGTTTAAGGCAATGCGGAGAGATGAGAGGAATACAGAGTTCAGTGGAAAGAATCAGGCTGTTCTTCAGCGTAATTAGAAAAGGAGCTCCGTGATGTTGCTTCACATATGGCTTTAGGATCCCCAGTTTCCAGCTACTTGAAATGACTCCCGATTTTCAGTCGGCCGCCAAATGAAATGAATCAATCCAAATACACAGGAACAGCATAAACACGAAAACAGATGGATATCAGATACATTTCTCACATTAAAGGCCCGCTGAGTAAATCTGTAATGATTCATAATGAAAGAACCCTACACATGGGAGGCTGCTCCAGAGATACTCCATTAGGATGGCAATTATTAAGTACTGCATTAAAACAGAGCATGTGTGTGCGGTGTGTGTGCACATGCATTAAATTAGACACATCCACGCCTCAGTATCTAACAAATATTGTGACATTCTTCGCCTATGATCAGCAGAGTGAGACTTGATATAATTAAAAGTCAGTGTCACATTTCCTGTGAGACACAGACTGCTTCCTCTCAATGGCTGATGCCTCTCTCGTTTGCTTAGTGTTGATGAAGGTTGTAAGCCCTCCTTTTTCAGGAAGGTAACACAGTTAATACTGCATGTATTTGCTTTCCTTGCACATCATATTTAGAGAGGGGGTTTTATGTTTCTTGAGATTATTATCCTTAAGCATTTTCAAATTTGTTTACTATTCATTGTTTCAGTTTGTTTTTGAATACATTTTCATCTTTTAATCTTCAGAAAAGTCAGTTGAAATGACATTGAAAAATATTGTGTGTGTGTGTGTGTGTGTGTGTGCGTATTACATGCAAAGCAGAAAACATGGCAACTAACTGAAATAAAAAAAGACAAAAAATTTAACTAAAACGAACATTTAAAATCTAAATATTAATAAATACTATAGTATATTGTAAAAAATAACAACATTAGTTTGGCCAGATTCATTTTTTCCCTAGGTTTCTAAGGGATACATCATTAGTTCAATATTATTTGTCCTAGTTCTAAGCCTTGCCTAGAATATAGAACGAGCCTAAAATGGATGACATGTAAGTTAAATATGTCTGCAAAGCAGGATAAAATATGCTCTAAATAAATCAGGACCTCATTATAGAGCGAAACACCAGCCTGCAGAACTTGGTGAAACTCCAGGGAATCTGGCACTGAGTAAAAGACTGTAAGGGGGTTGAAAGAGGGCACAGTATTGCTCAGGTTAGCATTTGCCTGTCTGGAAAAGAAGGGAGGAAATTGCAGAAAACTCCAGTGTGGTTTCTTTCCCAGAAAACCTTGTAAACACCCAAACCAGAATAATTCCTCAAAATAGCACACAGAGACAATTTGGCAACCCAAGATAAGCACATTACTGTGACAAAGCAATTATGAAACATAATAAAAGGAACAAATGAGTGAATATTGCACTTTATTTGTGCATGTGGTTTAGGGGCGTGCAGTATAATTGATTCTCTACAGGATATCTCACTTACCAATAAGGTTGGAACGACCATCTCCCAGAGGATAACGCTGGTAGCGGGGCACAGGGAACGGAGGCAGTTTGTGGAATTGGGAATGCAGCAATGGCTCGAGTCTAGAGGCCGACGGATCAGAAGGGTAAAACAGGTTGAAGATCTGTGAACATGCAGGCCGGAGCTGAGACACTGCAGGATAAGCACAAAAGAAAAAGATGACTAAATTAATTGCAAATATGGCTGAGGAGGAAGAAAACATAACAGGAATTTATTCAGAGGACAATGTGTCCTGAACATTAATTGGAGAATTTCCACACCAACCCTGGACAGCTGGAAGCACAGTGCGTCTCATTGCAAGCACCAATCCAAGAGGACAACCCAGCAGAAAACAATCCGACACCTCAAAGTCAAAGCGACCTGGATTCAATACTAAACTGGTGCTGGTGCTCGCTCTCAGGTCTGTTCCGTCCTGTATCAGACTGAATACACACACAAAAAAAAAGACCTTTACTTATAAAGTTACAGCATGCAACGTAGGTTGCTGCCTTTGGCATTTTCTGAGTTATTTAAAGCAACAGTCCACGCAATTATTTTCTTTACATTTTCCCTCAGGTCATTCAAGACATGCATGTGTTTCTTAATCAGAATAATTTGTATAAATTAGCATTACAGCAATTGCTCACCAACTGATCCTCTGCAGTGAATGGGTGCCGCCTGATAAAAACATCACAATAATCCTAAAGTAATTATACTTAAATATAATTATAACACATGAATCAATTTATGTCTTATGAAGCAAAAAGCAGTTCAGTTTCAGTTGCTTCTGGTCAAAACAAATGTCCTCTATTCATAATCTTCAAACACAAGCTCATCATGGATGGCTTGAGAATAAATACACTTTTAACAAATTTTCATTTTTGGTGAGCTATTCCTCACAGAATACCCAGAATAAAAAGCAGGATATACAGTTGTCCTCACGGATATAAAAAAATGTGCATACCCTGATATGAAATCCTATTCAGCCTCAACGGATTACAACAAGAATCTTTCTGTTGGACTGTCAAAAACTCTTTTCGCAGCGTTTCAAATCTCCAGCCTGTTTTCGCACATTGTTTGTCTTTATTATCATCATGCTAGGAGTGATGACAAAAAAGCTCTTAAAGACTCTGACTGGCTATCTCACCTCAAACTGAGTGTGAAAAGGATGGGGTGTACAGGACCCCGGGGACAGATGATTGGGAGTGAAATGTAGTAGAGCTGAGGGGTATGGATGAGCTAAGTGATAAGTCTCCCTCAGGTCCAGCGCTATCAGTCCTGGGTGAGAAACAGTGCTTTTGTCCAGTACTCCTCGAAGCTGCCCTTTAGTGACTGCACAAAGGCGCAAGATATAAAAACCTATGACAAGATAACTTGCAATGTAAGGCCTGGTAATGAAAAGGTCGCTAGATCAATCATTAATAGAAAAACCATTATCACGGTGCTCTTAAACCAGCATAAAAAAGAAACTTGCATGCTGTACTTGCATGCAATAAAAGTTTATTTATTTATTGTTATTGGTTTTTTTGTGGATGTTTTTTTGCATATCAATATGTATGCATTACCTTCTAAATATAAATTTAAATATAGAAAAAGGGGCTGATGAATTAATATATATATATATATATATATATATATATATATATATATATATATATATATATATAATATGTTGAAAATGTTACTACATTAAAATGAATATTACAAAAACCTATTACAGTATATTACACTGTAAATTACAGTATAATATCATATATAATATATAACATTTAACTTATATTAACATGTGTAAAATGTTTCGCTTACATTTAATATACAGAATGATAAATAAATGAAAATAAGAGATAGATGGAATGCTACTGTTGTATGCAGGAATATTCAGGAACTCTTTTAATAAAAGAGCTTTGCTGGAGACTTACGACAACAATAGTGCAACAATCTCTCTTGCCACGTCAATACCCTAAACAGGATCATTTAGAAGATAAACAGTCGGATATTTGGTCCTTTGCTGCTGTGGCACTGAGCAACTTCTGCCTCAATATCTCATACAGTATTCGCACACTGACTGCAGCTGTGACTATTAATAGCACTGCAGGCAGACGCAACATGCCATCAAGCAGCCAATATTGATAAACAGGATTGAAGAAAAAATGTGACACTTTTATGGACGGCCTGTCCAGAATGACACATCTGGGTAATCTTGTTCTAAATTTCTTATTACGTAAAAAAAGCACAGATAATCCTAAGAATGCTTGTCTGCACCAAAAACTATTTAAAACATGCTTAGAATTTACTAACACTAATTACGCAACCAATGCAATTTTTCCATGCCATTGTTCCAAAAAAAAAAGACCACACTAATGATAATATGTCAGTACACTCAAAAAACAAGTGCAACATTGACACTCTTCAGAGATTGTTTCTGCATGGAGATAATATTGTAATAGAAACATGTTGAAATTCTGGTGTGTGTTCTTTCAAGCATGAAGTACCTGCTGAGGAACGGGTGGTGCTGGCTGCCAGAGGAGTCTCCATCATACGAGTCGCTCTGTTTGCGGCTGAGTGGAGTTTTCCTGTTGCGGGTCTCACTGGGGGCAGATAAGTCGATGTTGCTCCTGCTAAGACGTTTGCTGGAGCTCAGACTCGGACTGACATCAGGGTTATCCTGAGTGTGTGGAAAATGTCAGACACAGCCAGTTGAGCAGAGTCATCATTTATATAAATGTGCAAATAATATAAATGACCATTAAAGTCAAGTGTATGAGTGATGTGACAGCCGTTCTGTGCTCGCTGAAGATCACAGCAGTGTGATAGGAAAACCCAAAGGAATCTGCTCAGAAGTTGCTTCATAGCTCCGATGACTAAAATGAGCTCTCAGTGATGCTTCTTTATCAATTTTGTCTCAGAGGGTTCAAAAGATAAAAATAAACACAATTGAGACAATTATCGAGTCACAGTACAGAGCTATGAAATTAATGTGGATAGAATAGCTCAGACTTTCTCACCATGAATTTTGATGAGACATTTTCATATTGAGATATTAAATATTCAGACTTTGATATCTAGGCATATCTCAGCAGAGTTTGCAACATTGTTGAGATTTCATCTACAACTTTAAAGATGTGATACTACTAGAAGAAAAATCAGACAAGCAAACAGTTCTCCAATTAGATCTCATCACAGTCTATGTAAAAAAAAAACTGAGATATTAAATACATCCAATTTTTCAGGGATGCAAAGTATGTCAAGTATGTCATCTGTTAGCCAAGATTACAGATGGACTGATTTATCATTATCAGTCAGTATTGGGCATTTCATTGTGCATGCACTATCTATCCACCTTTTAAACCTTTTTTTTCTCAACACTTTACAATAACCTCCTATTTAGAGTATTGTTACACTAAACAATAGAACTGGTACAGTATAATTTTGGCAATGTCAATTAATGAAAATTAGCTGTTCATTGTTAGTTCAGATCCATTAAATCATACTAACAGGCACAACATTTAACTTTAAATATGTATTAGTATATTTATTGCTTTAGAAGTATTTTGGTTGGTACACTGTACCTACCAAAGAAAGTTCTGTTAATACCTAGTAACTGCATGAGGTAAGGTTAGGTTTAAGTTTAGTACCTAGTTATTACCTAGTTATTGTAAATATTGCAATAAGAACATAGTACTTACATGAGCAACGGGACTGTAAAAAGTGCTACCAGTATTTTTAGCTCATATTAAAGTAGTAACTAATGTTAACAAATGGAATCTTATTAAGTGGTACTTTTATCCCCATCATTACAAGCATAACTAATGTAATAACACTGTTAAATGTAATACATATTCCTATCTAGGTGTTTTTCTTATTATTTGATTCTCTCTAAAGACAAAAGAAGCAAAAAATGAAAGGTAAGGGTGTTTTCAAAGCACGCAAGCGAGTGATTCAGTGTTTGTTTACATACCTTTAAGCTCTCTGTGCTGTTATGTCGGCTGCTGTGGATGGGACTGCTGTGTCGCAGGCTGTTGCTGAAACATAAAGCGTCGAAACACAGCACACCTCCTACACAGTCACCCAACAAACACACCTGTACAAAACACACACAAACAAACAAATTCAGACAGAATTTTTCCACGCAATCAACACTGTAAGGCAAATCCCAGGATTGCATAATGACAGCTCAATCTACAGGGCAGCCTAACAGTCAATAACACATTTAATTAATCGTACAGAAACAACACAGCTGCAACTCTGTGCTTTCCTGTTTGCTGTTGATGAGCACCTCTATGGTGAGCTCAAATAATGTATGGATGTTCCACAAACAAACAAATCCACAGGGCTAATTATCTGTGTCAGCAACTGACACATTTGTGCATGCTGTAAATAAACCACAAAGCTACGGTATAAGCACCTCAAATTTTCCCCCAATCCAGAAGGCTAATATGTTATTCAGGCACCATTTCAGTGGTCCGGCTCCCTAGACAGTCAACACTTGACACATAGCTCATAAACTGCGGTCACCACTTCTGAAAATCATTGTGCCTTCTAAATTGACAGGAGTGTGTTATTGGATTAATCATCTGAGATTATGGAGTAAGATGAGTGCAAAGACTCCCTCCTTTTCGTCTGTTTTGAATGACTCATCACTGATGAGTCATTTTCCCTGCCAGAGACCCACACACTCTTCCCACTGCTGCTCTGAACAGTTTGCCTTCCTAATACTAATCTGGGACCGTCCTCATCTGCCTGTGTGGTCGAATCTCATTTGTTAAGAAAAAAAATGTCAAAAATGGCTTCAGGACTGAGACTAAACTTGCTGCCACATTTACCATTGCAGTCCTGCCTTATTAAAAAAAATGGGATTTTTGAAAAATTGGAAAAAGTGAAAAAGTATTATAAGCCTTATAAACCAACCATCTACAAGGTTGCTCATCCAAAAGACAACACCGTAAGCTTTAAGCATAAACCAAAATTTTATACACCTACATCTTAAAGATTATTTGGTGCTCCTGAACTCACCTGCCCTGTGAAGCCCTGTCCCTCTGGAGACTGCAGAAAGCTGTGGTACACCTGGTTGGCCCGAGCGATCACGGTCGCAACGGCATCTTGGTAGTGTGGAGCAGCTATGGCAAGAAGCGGTAAAGCGGCCAGAGGTAGATGGTCTACGCTGCTGGACACGCAACTCTCGTCATAGCTGTAAGGGTTCAGACTGTGAAAGTGAAGAACATCTTAGTATCCAAACTAGTTACCCATTGGCAAAAGAAACAGACACAAGACAAAATTTTTGTTTTGCTACCTCCTGAAATTTAAGATTAAATTCACTGTACACTACAACACATTTTTTTAAAAACTCTGCAGTATTTACTAATGCCACTCGTTCATGTTAAAATGATTGAAGGAAAAAATTACCAGTTTAAACCTGCTAGTGACCATATTCGACCAACTAGAATAGCGAGTCAAACTCAAACCACCTAATGACAAGCTCAGACCAGCAGATCACCAGTTTTGACTGGCTATTAACCAGCTTGAACTAGCTGACAACCATCTTTGACTAACTAGAATGGCCAGAAAAGCTCATACTAATAACAACTAGCTTGGAGCAGCTAATGACCACTATACGCCAACTAATTACCATTTTAAACCAGCCAGAAACCAATTACCATTTTTTCCGATCGCTGCAAAAAGATTTAGCAGCAATGATTTAAATGCATGACTCAGGTCAGAGATGATGCAACATGAGAAGAAGAATTGTGGAGAAGCGAGAAGCCTGAGGTGCTTTATCACGCTGAACTGCATGCGTCTGCATGAGTCTACGGAATTAAATAAAGAGAAAAGTGAAAAAAGACTGCCTTGCCCCAACATTGTCACCTTGAACAGCTGTGCTAACCTCAGAGCCATCGATCAAGCACAACGATTAGCGACCTGAAGGCTCTGACAGAGAGATAGCAGTGCGCAGAGAGGGAGTACTAATGATTGAGGGGGTACAGGCTTTTTTACAGCCCAGGCCAGGACTGGGGCAAGAGCTTTACCTCTTTGAGCAGATCACACCACCCAGTGGTCTAGTTGTGCAAAATTCTAAATTTGATAATAGGTTCTCTTCCAACTAATGAGAAGGAATTTGAGGTAGGGCAGCCTGGGAAATGAAGAGTCTCTCTCTCTCTCTCTCTCTCTCTCTCTCTCTCTTTCTCTCTCTCTCTCTCTCTCTCTCTCTCTCTCTCCAGTACCCTCCACTAATATTGGCACACTTGGTAAATCTGAGCAAAGTGGTTGTGAAAATAAATATGCATTGTTTATCATTTTGATCTTTCATTCAAACCATTCACAAAATTTGAATATATCATTGAAGTAAAACAATTGAAATGGAAAATCTCACTGTGAAATAATTGCTTTCTCGAGTTCATATTGGCACCCAATTATTGCAACGTCCTTTTCGCTTAATAAAAGTTCTCAGTTTTCTCCTGTAATACTTGAAGAGTTTGGAGAACACCTGATAAGAGTTCAGAGACCATTCTTTCATCCAGAATTTCTCCAGATTATTCAGAATATCAGCTCCATGTTGGTGTTTCTCCTCTTTAGTTCACCTCACTAATTTTCTACAGGGTTCAGGTTAGAGAGCCATGGCAAAAGCTTATTCTTGTGGTCAGTGTGTTGATTTAATTGTTTGTTTTGGATTGCTGTCCCAATGTAAGATCCATGGCCCATTATAATATTTTTAACTTTCAGTTACTTTTTATCTGTTGGTATTTGATAGAATCCATGATGCCATGTGTCTAAACAAGATGTCCAGGACCTCCAGCAGAAATATAGCCCCATAACATAAAAATATACATCATTGTACACATGGGGTACTTTTATCCCTCTGTTCACCAAACCCATCTTGAGTGTTTGCTGCTAAAAAAAACTGCTAAAACTTCTATACTCAAACTTCATCTGAGTATAGAAGCCAGGACAATTTGAAGTTCCAGCCATGTCTGATTACTGAAAATGCTAGAGTTTGTTTTTAGGTTAAACTAGAAGATTTTTTTTCTTGAAACTCTCCCAAACAAACCTCTTTATGTTCAAATTTGAACTGCAATTCCACATCCCATTTGCTGTCTTAATACAAAATCAATGTGAATTCAAGTTTTGATTTGAAATTTACCATGCATTCTCAATTCAAGGCTGAATGGGGCCAAACTCTGGCAACAAGATGGCAGTGATGTGCAGAGCAAAGATATGAAACTTCCCAGGTGTGCAGCTGTGATAGGCTGCTGCTTGGCGAAATGTGGTACAGGCTACTGGTGATAAATGACTGTTGAAGGTGAAGCCTCGAAGTTGAAATTAACAAGTCCCAATTGGATCTGTCTGCTGGAGACCTGAAAAAGTAGTCAAGCTCCTTTTATCATCCTTTTGACTGGGGGAACTATGTAGCTCTAGGAGGGCTGCGAAGCAAGTCACAGAGAAGTCTCTTCTCTGATTATAATGACAACCCATAAGCTCATTGTAATCAGTCTTCAGTGACATTGCCTGTGTAACACAAAAGCAGGTCCCATTTACATCTTACTCAGGGAAAGGCAAAGGCTGCTTTTTCCCCCTTCTCGTTAATAATCTACTGCTGCTTTTCTCCTCTAAATCATGCATACATTTCCTCCAAACTGCATTCTGGCCGCTGATCTTTACCCTGACTCCTCACAAGGCTAGGCTAATGCGCTATGACCCAGTGTGAACAATAGTTCCTGTCATGTTTACATGAACTCTCCTGGCTGGAGAAGGACATAGCCATTACAGTAACAAGCCTGCAGACCAGGGGCCAGCCCTATTAGACAGGCTTCACAGCAGGAGAGGGTTCAAAGAGCACCTCCAAACCTCTCAGTATGGCCACTCACCAGATTCATTATTTATTTACACATTCTGTAATTAATGTTTGGCCCATGCTACCAGCTGGCATTGTTGCCGGGGTGATGTTTTACCTCACTAATTTGAATATGGCAGGCTGGGTAATGTAATGTAACAACCTGTAATTCTTTTTTTTTTAAAGAGTAATGACATCTTTTCTGAAACTTTTCAGTTCTCATAGTCCTTAGGTTTAATTAGAGATGGCTGTCTATCATAAAATTCAATGGCTATAGTATATAAAAAAACAATAACAAACTGTAATTATTAATTAAGTTACAAAACAAAACATGTACTGAATAAATGTTTACCAGAAAGGAACCATTAGGTCTGGGTAAGGCTTACATCAAAAGCAGTATTCTTAAAATATTTTCTGTGTTGGGTGGTTGCTATGCAATTTTCTGATCAGATTTAACATGCCAACATTGTTGCTAGGCTGTTCTAGGTGGATGTTAGCATTGATTTAGTGTTCTGTGTGGTCTCTAGGTGGTTACTTCAGTAAGAAGTGGCCATTAAGTCTAGGTAAGTCTGCGCCTTTCTTTGGTAGGTGAAAATTTAAAGTCAGATTGCTTGGAAAAGTAATAGCACACCTCTTCTCAACAAGCAGCATGATTTGAGGTGTTATTCATGTCCGTAGAAGAAACGGCATCTTAAGAACCGTTGTCTATCAAAAAATGTCTTTATCTTTGAACTGCCTACATTCTTTACCTGAGGGGAGTAGAAAAGAAATCTCACCAGGAAAAAAAGCTTGTGAGGAAGCTGCAAGGAAATTCAGACAGAAAAAGAGTGAGCACTGAACTTTCTTGTTTGCCATAAAATTTTGATCAGATGTTCATCTAGTTTCCCTCCCTTAAGCTGTGAATACTAAGCTCTTGTACAAGAACATTTTAGCTTAGTACTACCAACAAGCAAAGACCTGTAGTAATGCAAAAAGTGAAAGCATGTAGCAGGATAAAGGTACATTGATGATATCAGATAATAAAAATTGGATAGTTTGAAATTTGTTATGGTTCTAAATGACCATGTTGATAAAAAAAGCAGTGTTAAAAATATACCACGGTGTTACCATTTTACATGTCCAAAAATAATCTGGTACTTTTTTCTTAGTGAGATTTCCAAAATGTTAGTTATGCAAATGAAATGGTTTAAAGGTATAATGATAAACGTTTCTTAAGCACTAAATAAGAATATTAAAATGATTTCTAAATGATCATTTGATACTGAAGCCTGTAATGGCTGCTGAAAATTGTCATCACAGAATTAAATATATTTAAAGGTTAATCTCCCATATAACATCAGTCAGGAGACATACGTAATTCTTTCTTACGAATATCAAGTTCAAATAAATAACACAAGAATTTATCCATCAATCTAATGTCATATTAATCCTACCACCCTCATTAATGATGTTAGTATGACTCACACTGCCAGAAGTGACCCCTGCTCAAAGACAAAACCTTCCCAGCCTACTCAAAACAAACGAGGACCCCTGTACTCCCTGCTAGCCTGCTCCACAGGCAATGAGTGTCGGGTCTCAAAATAACCTACCTCCAGCTGAGGAGGGCAAGAGGAAGGAGTTTTGATCAATAACACACTTTTAGACGACCAAAAAACCTCTCGCAAAAACACAAGCAGAAATCTAAGCAGACATTCACAAACACCGCTGCACGCATTAAAGTCATCTGTTTGAAGATCTAATTTGCAGGAGCTTCTCATTATAAATCTCATTTCTGTTTCTAAAGCAGTAACTCTCATTAACGAAATCTCTCTTCCGACCATTAGGGCCAATAGTGCTCAGATAAAAGATATTTATCTGAATGTTACGTCTTTCTATCACTCAATCATAAGATAAATAGTAAATATTTCCTTATCCTTTCCATGATGTCAGGGATCTGTCAAAAACATCTGCCACATACAATCCAATCAATTTATAACAGCAGCTCTAAACTGGTCTTACAGTTAACAGGCAATGTTTCTTCAAAGTTGTCTCCTACACCAATTTATTCTATAAAGACAAATACATAACTACAAACATGTCTTTTTAACAAATCAGTTGAGTAAATCATTCAATCACTGGTTTCTGAATGAATCAGTTTTTGAAAAAAAAAATTGTTAAGGTGGTTAGACTTTATTTTGAGGTCCTATTCTCACTATTAACAAACAATTAATGAATTTTGCCTCAGTAAAGTCCTAATTTGCTTCTTATGAATAGTTAATAAGGTTTAGGCATTGGGTAGGCTTAAGGATGTGGAATATTGTCATGCGGAATATTACAAGTACTAATAAACTATTTTAAAAGTGAGAACTTGTCCCTATACTAAACTGTTATCATTAAGGCAGTGATTTAATAATTTGTTTGTTGAACAAAAGAGTGCACAAATCAGTTAAGGGAATGATTCAAAGACTATCTTTGAACAAATCAGCTAATTGAGTGGTTCAGTGACTGGCTGACAGCCACCACCCACACTCTCAAAAATAAAGGTACCTTTTTAAAAGTTACATGTTTGTACCTAAATGATTTATTTTGATAGCTAAAAAGTACATTAGTACTTGAAGTGTGCATGTTTGAATCTAATAGGTACAAAAGTGTACCTTTTAAAAAATATACTGCCCCAGTGATAGCTTTTGTACCTTTATTTCTGAGAGTGCACTGACATAAGTGTCTAACAGCCAGTCAAATCTCTATCTTAATGCACAGATTGACAGTTTGGAGCACTATATTCAGCACTATATTCTGATACTAAAGTATGTAAGTAAAGTACATAAGTAAGAAAGAAAGAAAGCAAACTAAAGAATCGAAAGAAATAACGGTCGATAGACTAGTTGGTCCCATAATAAAATTATTAAATGGTCAGACTGAAGACTAACAAGGAGTTACAGGCTGTCTAGTCCCAAAGAACAAAAGGAAGACTGAGCAAACATATACCATCAGTGCTCACAGGTGGTACTGTTCTCAAGAGACAAATCAGTGTGCACCTTCTTCCTATCTAAGCTGTGACAGAACCCCAAATTGTTTTACTTCGGGAATCACATATTGAATTGACTTGCACACCGCGCTTCCGTGAGAGAAAATCAATGTGGAAGCTTTTTTGCCAGAGTTGCTAATTGGAAATGCTGTGTGGAGGCGGCAAACACAAAGCTCCATAACATTCCACCCCTCCTTTTCTTTTGTGTGCGTCCTCTCCACAAACACAAATTCATGTGCGTGTGTCTCTCTTCTGTGTGCGAGTCGTTGCTTCATACACACACTGTAAAGCCACATCTGTAAGCACATCTCATTAGAAGAGGAAACTCATTATCAGCAGTGATGGCTTGACAGGACGGCCACAGGTCTCAAAGACAATTCCCAAAGCTCTTAAAACTGAGGAAATTAGAACATACATGCAAGGCAGCTGTACTGACAGTAGATGTGTGCGCTATAAAAGGGGCTCAAAACACAGCAGTGAGCTGTTTACATCTGAAATGTCTCTCAAGGGGGAGAGAGCCGTGAGCTTTAACTAGGCGATTCTCACAAAAAAACATGTCCAGGTCACATTTCACCTTAACACCATAAAGAGAAAATAAGAAGAAAATGGCAATTTAAAAAAAACAAAACGAGCCAGTGAAACACTGCAAAATATATCTGTTGTTTTGATTTTGAAGCGAAATGTGATTTAGACATGTTTTGGACAGGTTTCGTATATATTCACCCTATTGTTTAGTCCTGTCCAACAAGCTGCCAGATCTCAGCAGGAGATCAAATCAGCAACACGTCTCTTCCTTGAGAACCAGAGCCTACCGTTGTTGTTTTGGCTGATCTTGGTCTAAGTAATGACTAAACTCACCGCCTATGCCTTCATTAATCCTGTGGGAAGCAAAAGGAAGTCCATTGTGTGATTATAAGGGTCTGTGTTTGTGTGTACTCTGTATCCAGGGAGCACAATTATAACCTGTAACAATTACTCAGTCTCTCCCAGTAGGCTGCTGTTCTTTATTATATCACTTTTATCATAGCACCTTTCTCAGTTCTGGACAAACGCAAACAGACAGACTCATGGTTTCTGCATCTATCCCTTTTTTCAGGTACGTTTAATACTTGTTGCAGCTACAACCACTGAACCATAAAACCACAGCAAAAGAGCAAATGCAGTTTGTATGTCACTCGTGAACAGGGTTTACCATGCTAATCTCTGCGGTACCCCAATGACTGACATTTTTTATTTGACTGTGTGTGGAGTGGGCAGTGATTGTGATCATGTGATCAAAGACCCATTCTGACTCTATGGAGCTCCTCCATCTTCATCCCTTCACCCAGGTGATGACAAAGACACAAAAAAGGACACAAAAGCCCTAAAGCTATAGAAGAAATCCCTCAGAAGAGCCCCGAGCCACTGAGCTCTTGAAGCAATGGATCCGCTTTCACGGCTTAAAGGGAGTCTTTTCATTATAAAGGCTGACTCTCACAGAAAGCATTAGCGTTACATGCTTACTTGGGGCTGTCTTCTTACCACTTATTCGTTTCATCCCTCATAAACGAAAAGCAGCATAGAGGGATGAGGAAATTCATTACGTCTCATCAAGAAAACAAATCATGCTAAGCTTAGGCTTTGAATCTTATCTGTACTCTTTTCTACCTGCATGAGATGAAGAGATGATGTGTGAAAGGCTAAAAAGTATCAGAAATATTGCATTCCATTCTGAACCTTTCCAGGTGAAAATGTACCATTTAAAAGAGTAGAGTCTGTAAAGGGCTTTTTTTGTTTGCTTTTTGAAAGAAATTAACACTTTTGTTTAGCAAGAATGCATTTATCAAAGATATAAGTAAAGACATGTACAATGGTAAAACAAAAGCTATTTCAAATAAATGCTGTTCTTTTGATCAAAGAATCCCAAAAAACACAGTGTCCACAAAAGTTAAGCAGCATAACTGTTTAACATTAATAAATGTTGAAATAAATAAATAACATGAAGAAATGTTTCTTCAGCAAATCAGAATTATGGCTGCTGAAAATGTAGCTTTGCCAGCACAGGAATAAATTACATTTTAAAATACATTCAAATAATAATCATAATTATGAAGTCATCTTTTACACACCGCAGAAGGTATTTTGGATCATTAAAATGTAGCACTGGTGAGCACAAGAGACTTCATTGTTTTATCTTCTGACCCCACACTTTTGAACTGCGTTTTACCTGAGAACAACTGTGACTGAATCAGTCAGCAATTTCGCATAAAAACGAGTTTCATGCTTTTCGCCAATTTCACCTGAGGGTGTTCTCATGACATCAGAGCAAAACCTCTAATTATGTGGAATCTCTTTCATAGTGTATATGCACAATAGAGCAAAACACTCCATTCTAGGAAATTCAGCCACAGCACTGCTGGAACGAAACAGTAATGGTATCAGGTGGTAGCATATACGGTATTAACTTCAAAGAAAACCATGGCCAATTTCCAAAATACATGGTCATTAAAAGTGGCTTTCAGTAATAGCTACTTACTTTGACACAAGGCAGAAGGCCTCTGCACATACGGCCGGGCATGGCACCAACTTGATGACGACGTGCTGAGCTGCAGCTTGAAAATGAGCTTGAGATACTTTTTCCAGCACGGAGGACAGGGTGTTTACATCTGCGTTCTTCGCGCCTGGTTCTCCACCCGCTAGATCCAGTATGTTTCCCCCGTGAACCACCAACACCAGCACATGCGTCTGACATTTGTTCTGGTGAACAAGGGATATGGAAAGGTCACGGTACAATATCATAGAAAAGGAGGCAATAGCACACTGAATATTCAAAAACATCATCTTACCTCAGCTTCCTCTAGACCATCAATGCTAGTCTGAGGGACACATTTGGGCCTCCTTACACGGTACAGACTCTCTGACCCCATTAAGCAAAGAGCATGAGATGGATAGATGTTGATATATATACATAAGAGAGAGAGAGAGAGAAAGTGATTATAGCCACTTTGCACAGATGCACAGCAAACAGAACCACAAATGATTATTGATCCTACAAAGCCCACTCATTCCTCTTTCATTAATGATTTTACTTTCCATTTATTTTCTTCATAAGATCACACAAAAAATGTAGTGTTTTTGCAGAAACCACATAGTGGTACTGTCATATTTCAAAATACATCAATAGGAAACAGACAGAGCTTGGGATTTGTATCAGCCACCCCGCTTCTTTTTGTTGTTGGCTGGAGTCATTCAAAAATAACAAAACCAAGTAACAAACTGCACGCGAGAGGAAGTGAACGGAACCAACAAAAAGCCTTTTGGTGTCTCTGAATCTCCAAAAAAGACCGTTGGCCTTCAGCCAAAGTCATTTCACCTCACCTTCATCATTCCATGCTCTATTTTTTTTCTATTTGTAGCTTCCCGCTCTGTTCTGCCATCTCATTCTCACACTCTCATGATCTAGCGCTCCTGTTCTGGCTGGCCTCCAGTCATTTTGTCAGCATGGAGCTCATGCCCATGCCTTTTCGATGCCTTTTTTCAATGCTGAAAACTCACAGATAAAAAAACAAAACGAAACCTGAAGTAGTTGTTTAAGGTAACACGACACATATCAACTACAACCCTTCTATTTGACAATGGCAAACTTAAGAATAATAATGGTTTTCTTTTCCACATTACTAATTGAACATATTATCAAATTCCATGTGTTTTTCCAGTGAATCTACTCTGCAAAGGTTTTTGAAGCCCAATCCCATCATTCTGTAATGACAAACATGAAAACAGAGCCTGTTAAGAGTTTGCACAAACAAACCGCATTGATTCATCCTTTCAACAGACAAGCGTGGGAACTGTATTTGAACCACCGGGATGATGTCATGACAACCCCAAGCTACTATGACATCAAACAGACTGAGCCGATGATAGACCAGAATGCTTCTCTTAATGGCATATTCATTCACTTCTAAATCATTGGGTCTCCAAGGAGCAATTGTGTTCATTGAAAAGCTGAAAAAAAACTCCCAATAGTAAGAGTCTGTGCTCATCCCAGCTGCAGGCTTTCATTCACAGCCGCACCATGAGGAAAACAGCCGGGGCGCTGAGCTGTGCTCTCTCCTGTGCTTAACACTGTATGTACACTGCCAATCAGCCGCAGCATTATCAGACGGGCTCACGGCCACTTTCTTACTATCGCCTGTCTGACTGCTTCTCCAGATGCCTGTAAGACAAAAAACCAGTTCAGCTGACATAATGTGACATATAGAAGTAATGAAATGTTCGATCGATCAATAGACCAACAGACATACAGATAGACATGCAGATATATAGATATAGAAAGACAGAACAGTATATAGAATGAAAAAATAAACAACATGGATGAACTGACATACAAAAAAACAGACAGACAGATAGATACATATTGAACATCTGACTATATACAGATAGACAGATACTGTAGAAACAGAACAACAGAAAAAAGAAAGAACAACGGACGGACAGACAAATAGCAGATACAACAGACAGAACAAAAGAAAGAACAACGTAGATGGATGGACGGCTAAACAGAGAGATAGGTAGGCGGAAACAACTAATAGAATGAAATACAGAACAAGATATATAACACGAAAGGACAGAACCATGGAGAGACAGACAGGTTGACAGACAGAGTGACAAATAAACGGGATAGACAATCTCATATACAGATGGGCAGACAAATAGAATGATAGAAGGAACAACAGAACCATAGATGGATAAACAGACGGATAGATGGTGAACTTTGTGTGTTAATGAAATTTCACAGTAGGAGTTTAATGTCAGGGTGGCAGATCAGGGAATGCTGGGAACTCCCACAGTTTGGCTTCAATTGGGCTCAAAGGTGAGAAAGCGATGGCAAAGAGATGGAAAAAAGGATAACAGGCAATAACGACAAGAAAATGAAATGACAAGGTGGGTGCCAAGCAAAATGAAAGACAAGACTATTGATTCCCCTGCCATTCTTTACACTCACTGGTCCAGAATGTCACTTCACTATAAATGCAATGGGGACAGTTTGTTCTTATTCACTCTGCTCTAGAGTTGCCTGTCTCTCTTGCTTTAGCTCATGTCCTCTATTTCTCACAGCAGCCCAGTCATCCAGCACTACTCCTGCAGATTTATAGCATCCTGTAGAGAAATACAGATTCAAGGGACAGGAAGAAAGACAGAGCAATTAGGGAGAGAGAGAGAACCACGGAGAAGAATGTGACAGAGAAAGGAAGAAGATGGACAGAAAGATTTGACAGCTTCAAGCAATGTACTGCACCTAACCAACAACCAACTTCCTTCAAAAGATCAAACCTGTATAAAGAAAAATAAAATCAACCAACAGGTAGACCTCCTTCAGCTTTAAAGAAACTTTTTTTAAAGGGCACCAAAGCCCCAACAAATTGACAAAAAGTAAAACCAATTTCCAGCTGAAAAGATAATAAACCCTGAGTGTTCCCCCTTTTGTTTCCAGAATCGTATAGTTTAACAAAACATGGGTTTAACTACTGTAAGAATATCTCTCTCTCCAGCCTCCAAAAACAAACCTAGTCAAAAAACATCTGGTATTTTAACTTAAAACCTTCATAATAAAAACCAAACAACGGTAAACTGTGCATTTTACTGACATTCATGTGACAACATCAAATATGACAGCTTGACTAAAATAAATGATATTAATCCATATGGAAATATTTGTATAGGAAGAAAATATAGCTGCGTTATCTTTTGTTCTCCAACAAAAACATTTACAATACTAAAATTAAATCTGCAAAATTGTAACCTTTCAAACTAATGACCCTCCAGGGGAAAAAGCAAAAGCTTGTTTGATAATCTGATGAATGACAACAGTTGCTAAGGTAGGGTTTGTCAGTGATACATGGCAGCGAAGCGTCAAGACAAAGAGAGAAATAAAAAGAAAGAGATCAAGAAAAGACAGAGAATGACAACGCAACAAGAGAACAGAGAGACAGGCAGAGAGAAAAGAGTGAAAGAGATTGAGATTGAAAGAGATAGAGAGAGGAGGCTGTTCAGAATGCAGATATGCATTTAAAGTGGAAATAAACATGAACGTGTTGCCAAAAATACACCCAGGTTGACAGCGGCCGCAGGCTGCTTTAACTCAGCGATTGGATGAGCTCATGAACAAACTGAAAAGATAAGTGAGGAGTACAACGTAACTGAAGAGAGCTAGAAATTATGTAGATTAAATATTGCTTGGGTAATACAGAGAGCCAAAAATGCAAAAATGGACACAGAGTTGAGTAAGCAGCAACAATATCAGAAAAAAGCTGAATTTCTGCAGATGATATGCAAAAAATCCTATTTAATGCCAAAAGGATACATAATATTATTTTTATTTTTGCTGATTTTAGCAATTTGCTTGTATTATATGGTGTCTGGTTAACAAAAGTATATTAAACTCAACCGAGGACCGGGGACCGGGGCCCACTAGGGTGCCACAAGATGACATAAAAGTATTTAAATAAAGATCGTATTATAATATATGACAACAATATACATGCAACAGTAACCTAATTGCTAAAATGATGAAGAAAAAACTTAAATCAAAACGTGAAAGAAGTTTATATTTTTATGGCTCAATAACTATTGATAAAGTTCTTAATCTTGGCTTAATCTATTTTTTATCTATCTATCTATCTATCTATCTATCTATCTATCTATCTATCTATCTAAACATATAAATACATTTATATAGAAAATATATAAACCAAATCAGAGGTGTACGGTGGTTCAAGTGGTATTTGAAATGGATCGCTTCACCAGGATGTGACTGACATTTTATTAGACAGTTACAGGCTGTCACTTGCAATGCATTACTGTGAGACACATCACAATGAGTTTGGTGTCACTTCCACTTGGGAAAAGTCTGCAAATTCAGGAAGAGCAGAGCAGACATTTTTGACCATCTGCTTGCCAGGGAACACACCTGGCTGTACCAAATCCCAGGTGCAGAAAGTTAAAAATAACAGATTCCGGCTTCCCGTCAAATTTGTCATGGACAGCAATATGTTCAGTAGAAACACACTTAACAGTCTGACCCAAGCACTCACCCACTCAAATAAGAGAATATGACGGCAAAATACAAACTCTCTCTCTCTCTCTCTCACACACACACACACACACACACAACAAATCACAAAGGAAATCACATAAGCTAAATTCCACCCAAATTTTATTCTGTGTATGTGAGTGGACGTGAGTGACTGGCCCGAAGTATCTGTGTGTACGTTGGCATGCTGTGTGTGGACAAGTCCGGGCATCCTCGCTGCACAACAATGAGTCCAGTTCTAACACCTGTGCACCGCCATCCCTCTTTTTCTGCCACACTCACACTACAGAAACACGTCAACCTCTGTGAACACACTTTACAACAGGTGTATAGTTTTAACACTAATAAGCACTGAACACCATTCAATGTAGGACAGAAATGTGTCAGCCACTAGAGATTCTGAGGAACAATGCTATTGAGGTGCACTCGTTGTGTGATTTAAAAACCTGTCAAAATGATAGTCTGTTCTGTTTACTATTGAGCACATTAAAGTGGAGACAATTTTGTTGATTATAATGGGAGTGAATTCGTTTTACCACATATAGTCCAGCTTAACAATGGTGTTACAGAAGATTTATCTAAAAAAATGACTTATGTTTACAAAATATATATTTACAATAATAAAGAAATTACATATAAAGTGTTTTCAAATTATTAATCATAATTTAACGCATTCAAAATAAAAGTTTATATATTCTAAAAAAATATATAAAGCCTATTCATATAGTATCTTTTTTTTAGGAATTATAAAATATTAGGTATGTGATAAATTATATAATATTTTGGTCATACAAAATACTCCTACTAACACCCCCATGAAATATAAAATATTATTTTTTTTTCTTCCACAGTATCTTTAATATTTTGTTAGTGTAATATAATAAATATTTAAATGTAATGTAACAAACTGTTCTGGGTAAAGAGGAAATGCTAGACATAAAAGATAAACTTAAGATAGGAAATGTTTTTCTTTTTTTTCTTGATAGATGGTGATTTGTATTGAACACATAACCAGCATCATGAGGGACCAGGCCATAATTTCTTCTATTCATCTTAAACCATGTAATGTTGCAGTTAGCCAGCTGGCGAGTAATACCGTTTTATCTACTCGCCAAAGCCAATTTTTACTCAGCTTTAACGCTTGGCAAGTATTAATGTTGGACCCCAAACACATCGTTCAGAACAGCAGACTCTGTCACAGACTGGTATCCGTGTCCTTCAGCGCTGGCAGATATATACAAGTTAATGCAGCAGTCGTGAGCTCAGACCTCCTCCTGTGTGAATACATCGCATCAACACCTTATTATGGTCCTTTTCCTCCCTTTTATATCTATCTTTCTCTCTATGGAGTCTTCGAATTGTTCCTAGCTTTGTGTGTCTTCGGTTTTCCCTGCTTGGGGCATTCTGTGTTTAAATAGAGAAAGAAAAGGAAAAAAAATGTAATTAAATGGGAATTAGCGTGTGAGGGAGATTGTGCCTACAAGAGGCATATGTTAAAAAAACGACTTGGCAGGAACTCGCATGGTTGAGAATACAGATGAGTTGTGTTCGAGTGTCTGTCTTTGGCGAGGCCGTGTCTGCGAGGAACTAGAAGCGACGTGAGCCTGTCAGCCGTGGTCCCTCAGATAAGCTGAGAAGATAGCGTGTGTGATTCGATCAGCAGACAGAGGCTAGGGCTCTTATTTTCTGCATTAATTAGTCGTCTGTTCTAATTTATTCAGCCAGAGCTTGAGGTCTAATCAGAAACCAGACTGCATAGAGTTTGTTTTTGTCACAATGCCATTGACTAGGTGATTAACATTTGAAAACTTGAGCAAAATGTTAAGGGGGAAAGGAACAGAAATTGAAATATGTAATATCTTTCTGCCAGACAAACACTATGGACAGAATCAAACGTCATTAAAGTTCAGATCAATATTAAGCTAAATAGCTAGATTTAATTGCTTGGTTTTATCGGTGGCCAAGTCTATAATCTATAAATGGTCTAAACTTATCACAGAAAACTGCACATAACCACATGAAACTCTCACAACATCTTTCTCACACCAGGGCTATTATTATAAAAGTCACTATAAAAATATATATATATATATATATATATATATATATATATATATATATATATTTTATATTAGTGTCAAAATTATACAAAAATACAACAATTAATCACTCTCAACTATAGTATCTATATAGTATAGTATATATATATATACTGTATATAGTATATATATATATATATATATATATATATATATATATATATATATATATATATATATAGCAGTAATGCTCATGAGTTATACAATTTGCTTTTGCCTTTTCCACTTTTCACACTTTTAAAGTGGTACTTTCTCATATATTTTCAAAAAGTTCAAGTGAAGAACTAGTTGTTTTCACCAATTTTAATGCTGCTTTGTCATATTTCAAACTATTTTAAAGAATGGAGATGGCCTCCAGGCTGCTGATTCAGGGGCAGCATAAACATATATACACAGATTCATAAGCATGGGAAAAATGCAAAGACATGACTCCAACAGAGTTCCAGCTTTAAATCCCAAGTAGTAACTTACTGGACTCCATCATACTTACACTGACCGAAAACCAGTGAACAGAAAATATGTAGAGGGCAAGCCAGGTAGAGGCTTCTCACCCTAGTTCTGCCAACAGGCCCCCCTTACTCCACGGGGATTCTGCTCCAACTTCCATCTGTGCTCACATAAATAATCACTGCCCTCACAACACCCTCACCCAGCTAATACACAACGTAATCAAGATGATTAGGCAACGCCAATGAAAAGTAATTACTCAAAATAGTAAATGAACAAAAACAAAATCCCAGCCCAGAGCTGCTGCATAGGGATGTAATTGGCTCCCAAGACGTGAGTTTATAGATTTACAGAGAGTGTCACAAAAAGTCTCCAAATCCCTAATCTGTCTGGTGTGACTCCAGCTGTCAGTCACGCATATGATTCCTTAAATAATCAGTTCGTCAATTAGGCCGTCAATCAGGTAGTCCTTAGGGAAGGCATCCCAGATCCTTTAGATCAGAGATTGATGAGATTTCTACCTGCGAGGAACTGCAATTAACTGGAGAGCCTGCTTTAAAGGTCCTAATGAGTCCCTATTAAATTGATTTATAGAATCATTATCATCTTGCTATGAAATGTAAAAATGGTAGCATGGATAATACATAAGTCAAATTTTAAAAAGCACCTACTGCTTTAACATCAAGGGGAGCAGATGGAATAAAAGCAGTCCTCAAACTCTGAGAGTTTAGAAGCCAGTCAAGTACAGCAGGACACAAAGAGCTTGTTTGACTGATTAAAAGCCAGAAGCTATTCTGAAACAAAGAATAAAAAGCTACAGGTACTTCTGAGAAAGAAAAAAAAATCATCATGTCTACGGCTTATCTAACCAGCTGTATTGCTGATTTTACAAGATTTGACATCAATGGACTTTATATAAAGGACCATCAAAAGAGGTCTAGCTCATCTTTAATGCAGAGAAAGGATATTTGAAAGAGATGTCCATCATTCAAGCAAAAGATATTGAACGCTCTACTCAGCCAATAACTTTGCATGGCAAACAAACCGCGCTACGAATGGAATATGTGACACAATTGATTTCAATCATATTTGACATTAGGATATTGCAAAGCAATTTAAAAATATTTACCCATAATAAAATGATCAAATAAAAAACAATTAAGAATATACATTAAAAAAAATGTTTAATTATTAAGTATTTTTGTAATACTGACATCTACTGACAATGCCCAATCTGGCCATTATGACCTTACCTTAGAATATGACACTTGTGTTTATGATGCCTCAAAATGTTGCCTAAGTAGAAGGGTTGACCAAATGTTCTGACAGCTAATTGTAATATCTGAAGGATGGAGGCTGCAGGATGTCAATGCTAGACAGGAACCTACAGCTGTCACTCAAGTGTTCCCGCACTGCATACTGATCAATCAAGAAACCCTCTATTTTACTCCACGACAGGATCAGACAGCATCCAGACGGCTCTGCTGAACTCAAGCTGGCTGGAATCTGGACGAGAGGACCCCCCGCTAGCTGTATGTGAAAGTAGCTTCAGCACTGTTTTCTAATTAGCATCAGTCTTTAGCGCACCAGGTAGAAAGCCCCCTATTTGACAGGCTAATTAATCTGGAAACCTCGAGTGCCCACAGACTTCAGTGTACCTCCAACACTTAATCCTGTCAATGAAATGTCTCAACTGCAATGGACTATGGGGAAATAAGACTTGGATTCAATATAATTAATGCTAAGTTTAGACACAGAAAATTCCACTTGAAGAAAAGACTGAGAAGATATTAGGGCTAAGCGATATAGTTATAGATAATGCCAGTATGTTTAATTCTTTTGATTAAATGTTTCTACTTCAAACAAATGCTGTTCTTTTGAATTTTCTATTTATCAAAGATTCCTGGTAAAAAAAAAAAAAAGAAAAAGAAAAAGCATGGTTTCAGCAGAACATTAAACGGCACAGCTATTTTAAATAATAATAATAACAACAATAATAACAACAACAACAAGAAATGTTTCTGGAGAACAAAATCAGCATATTAGAATGAATAATAAATAAATACAAATAAATATAGCCTAGGTGCAAATAAGAGACACAATAAGATCACAAATATCTTACCTAAACACATTTTATTTGAAATAATTACTTATATATATTTTTATACATACAGGTAATTTGACGAGAGCATACGAGTAAACAACGATGAACCATTTTCAACCATTTTCAACCATTTATGGCAAAAATCTAAAGAAAAAAGGAAAAATATCCATAGTATTATAATGCTATATTAAAACTAAAATTTAAAAATTTAAAAAGAACATAGCACACAGTATGGCATAAGTGGATTTCGAAAGATTAATTTCAGCTTCGAACGATTATGTAATTGTGGCATCTGTAACTGTAATTGAGATCAGAAATTCGATTCATTGTGCAGCCCTACTTTCATTCAAGCAATTTTTAGCAGTTTGAGGATTAACTAAATTATTCTCATTTCCTGCAGACATGAACCTGCATGTAGATTTAATACTCATTTTTTTAGTATAATGAGTGCATTTCTTTTGGACTGAGTCATAGTATTAATCACAGCAATGGTCTTGAAAGAAGCATTTACGCATGACGAGCAATTTCACTAAAGGGACTGCCTAAAGCCAACATCGCTTTCATCTTGCAGGAAGAAGCATTGTGGCCCAAGACACTTGAAAACTAAGCTAATAGGGGCTTGGTGGGGTCAACGCCTGCCTCTCACTTAGCTCATTTATCGCTCTGTCGCATCAGCTTAAGTCTCCATCCCCCTGAGTACCATCCAACAGACCAGTCATACTGCACATGGGGGGGGAAACAAAAATGTGAGAAAAGGCCACCTGAATAATTGAGGCGAAGGGTGAATTATCTTGAGCAATACTAGCATGCACAGTCAAACGCTCTTTTCCAAGAATGATGCAAAAAAACTATATGGAACACAGGACAGCAAACAGCTCAGTGAACTCAATAATATATGGGATGTCATGTTGTTATAGAAATTGACATTTGCTGGAGTGTCAGGGGTTTTTATACGGTGGATTTACATCACCAGTATCACTCAATATGGAAAAGTAAATCGATACGTAATTGCTGTGTAATTGCATATGCCGCAGGCAATAAATCACAGGAGAGAGCAATATTTTGTACATAAATTCGATTGGAACATATCAGCCGCTACAAGAGCAAACCCTGCAGAAATGTACACTGTCCTCCTTCAACGTTACACTGAACAAATGCTAGCAGAGCTTTCAAAAACTAAATATAACACAAGAAGAGCACTGAGGAGAATACATCTCAGCAGCATTAGCGTGAAGCTAAGAGCCTCTTGTATGGACCAAATGTATGGACCTTCACACAAAGAACATGAGATATTAATAAATACGGCTACATTATGCAAAAAACTAAGCCTGAAAGCAACTACAAAAAGCTCCAAGCAGCGAGGAAGTGAAAAATCATGATGTTTATTTCACTAATGACTCATGCTAGCTAACTCTTACCATTACAAGAATAGACTAGATAAGAACAAAGAGTAAGAAAAATCAATGGAGACAGCTGAGACATGATGCTGCTTAATGAAGGCTGACATCTGTTTCCTCTGTTTTCATGGCAAAAATGAAAAATTACAGATTTGTTTGGCAAGCAGCTGGTTGAACAATTTCTGTGACATGGGTGGTTCATGTAAAACATAATGAGACGTGTTATAAAACGTCATTTTATATTACAGCCTCCTTTGTTCTTAAGCATATGAGCTAGAAATGTGCATTTGGGTCATTTTGACAGCTCATACTGTCAAACTGTATGTATCAGACTCTCTGACACCCTCAGCCACCGTTTCAAAGGTTAGTTCACTTCTATAATAAGAATTTAAAGTTTTTGAGGAAAACATTTCAGAAATTTTCTAAATATAGTGGACTTCAACAGGGACCAACGGGTAGCAGACCCAAATTGCACCTTCAGTGCAGCTTCAGAGGGCTCTATTTCAGCCCAATTGAGCAAAGACCAAACCAAACATCCTTTACAAAAAGGTAAAACAACGGCGTCTGATGTTTCTGAACTTGGAGAAAAAAATCTGATGGAGTCCAGTACTACTGCCTTCATCACCACTGGTTTCAGTTGAGAAAAAAACCTGGAATGTTTTCCCTTTAAAAAAAAAAATTCTTTTCTTTTCTTTTTTTACGATTTGAACATTTTGGATGACATGGAGGTGAGTCAATTATCAGGAAATGTTTATTCGAATACAGCAAACTAACCCTTTTATGTCTTAATTTTTACATCTTTTTTATTACATCATTTTATATATTTGTTTTTTAACACATTTAACACATCAGTGTCTTTCCAAACCACAAGATACAACCCAAATGTCTCACCAGTTTGCCCAAAAATGAAAAACATTTAAACATCCAAAAATAAGTAATGTTTGGCAACCAAAAGTTTGAGTCAGCAAAATATATATTTTCATTTAGGATCAATTGGAACAACATGAGGGAGAATATATAAACTATCCCATCAGACCCATGTCATTAGGCCCAAGTATACTCAGATGTTCATCCACATGTCTTTACCATTTTTAGTATCTTCATGTAATATACATTAAACATGAATTTCATTATATGATGCACGATTGATGACAGGAACCATAACATTTCCATTTATGAGCTCTTACCCTGCGTCTGGTCGATGTGCCCCAATGTTTCTATCTGTTCAACGAGATCATTAGAGTTCCACTGACTCATGCCCAAAAGCATGGCTGTCTTCCCCTCCAGCACCTCTGAAAGAAATCACACACAAACACACATTCAGCGAAAGCAGCATATGATGAGGACGAGACAATCAATCATTTCGCTCATCGGCAGGATAATGCTGTGCTCATTTCAGCTGGAATGCAGCAGTACATCAAAGACTATTAAGATTCATCGAATTATCTTTAAATACAGCTAGAGCCATAAAAGGATGTCCATCTAATGAGCACAGAGCGAGCGATCAGCCACTCCGCCGGTCCTCGTGAGACAGCCCCTGAGTGCTTGATGGAGGACTCGGCTGTGCGGTTCACAGCGTGTGACAGCGAACTGCGAGCCCAATGCCGTGTCGGATCTCGCTGGGCCGATATTTGAGCGTGGAAGAGAGGTTGTGACAGGGCTCTGTCAGGCCTGCTCGTCTGCATCACCCGCTCGAGCCGGTCGGACGCTGTTTGTTGCACGCTATTCGATAGACTGTCGTTTGAATTGGTTTTTGAGTTGGCTCAAACAACGGTTTACAAACATACACACGCATGCTCACAGAAACAATGCGAGGGAAGCTCGGAGTTGAGAGACGAAGGGTTTTAAATCATAATCCAAATACTGGCAGTTACTGAGTCGTGTCGAATGGAACGGCGCTTAGAGAGAGCAGGAAGAACATAGATCTTCTGAAGTGTGAAATGTGCTCAGCACAAAGAGGAGCAACGACAGCAGCCCGGCTCCTGAAGGAGAGACAACCACCTATTTCAGTAAATAAAACACAGAAACTGCTAACGCACAAGGGTCTGCCAGCGAGGCTCGCTGCGAAAGGATGACAGCAAAAAGTGACACTTAAAAGGAGAAAAAGAACAATGTAAAAATGTGGGAACATGCTTTCGGAAAGAAAGTGGATGAGCTTTGCAGAAGATTTGATTTTAAAGCATTCAGTGTAAGCTGCACAATTATGAAAAAGGTAAAGTGAATTTTTGCATACCACCTACTATGGAAGTTAAGGACGTGCAGAAGATTTTTATGGTTTTTATGAAAATTCATTTTTAGGGTTGTCGAAGTAACATATTAAAATATACTCAATCATATTTATTTATTTAGAAATCCACTTCAATCAGACTTGAAAATCTTCCCATATATATATTTAACATTTAAACAGGGTAGAAAGGGATCAAGGTGAACCGTTAAAATAATAAAAAGTTTAATTTTAATTTATAGTAAAATACAAAAATAATATTCCATTTATACATTGCGTTTGATTTAGCAAATGTTTTTTTCTAAAGAAAGACAGACGTGTATAGTGATTAAAGCCAAAACAATAAAAGTCAGGGATAAATGTTTACTGAGTAATCCACAATTTTGTAGAGGAGGGTCAAAAGATTCAGAGCCAAATCACAAGAAAAATGGCAGCATCATAATGGTATTTATGCACAGACATTGGTAGGTTTGTTAGTAAAATATGTTGGCTTTAGCTATCTTTGTTGCATTATGAGGTTTTTTTTCCAAAGTTTGCATGCCTGACTCAAGAACCAAATGTTACTGAAAAACCAACTGTGGATTAATTTGTAATATTATATGATATACTTATTTCTTTTAAAAAGGAATGCATCAAGAACAAATAATGTTGCAACCTAGAGATGTATCTAATTTACATCTGCCAGAACAACTGCATTGAACATACCTGAGTGGCATAAATATTTTTTTATTATTTTTATCACATAGAATTAAATATATTGTAATCAGAATTTAGATTCTTTAGGTTCTTAATAAACTTTTCTTTTGGAATTTTCATTTTCAAGGCCCTACATCGTTCAGTCCCAGACATATGAGGATCTCAATGGGGCTCCATTTTCAGACTGTTGAACATTACCTATTCTTAGTGAATGTTGGTCACTTTGTACACAGCTGATACTTACGCTATTTAAAGCAGGATGTCTGAAGAATAAGTAATGCTGAAACTAGGACATGGAATTACCCAACTGCAAAAAATATGCAACAAATCTAATCTTTTTTTTTAAATATAAAAATAGGTTCAGTGCAATAAGAATATAAATGTCAAAATGCACAGTATTAACTTAAAACATCACCTTAAAACACAATGCAATTCCTAATGCAAAACATAGTGAAAAAACAGCCAAATCTAAATTTGTACACAGATCAACAACTTAAAAATATCACAGAACAATGTGCAACACTCCAAAAGACTAACAGACAGAGGTATCCAGCAAATAAATCCAGTTTCTTATACAAAACTATCATAGACCTCAAAAAATAGAGCCGAATTACATAACACCTGGAACGCTGCTCACAGCAGGACATCTGAAGTTTGACCATAATTGTCCTGAAATGTATTGTTGAAGGCGGAGTGTTTGTTAAACAAGCCACGCTTGATGTCTGTAGGAGCAGTGCTTTAAAGAGAATGAATTTAGAGAATGAAGAATCTTCTCAGAGAATTTATTCTGCTGACAGTCTAACAGTAAGTGCAAAACACTGCCAGCAAAATAAATCACTCTTTAAGAAGTTGACTCTTTAAAAGCACATTTATAAAATATTAAAACAAAAGTTTCACTATTTTAATTAGTCAACCTCCCTAGACAAACATCCTGACCTATCCAGGCGTTTGAAACGATCCCTAACCGAATAACTCAAAAAAGTGCATAAAACAGTGACTGAAACGAGAAAAATAAGAAAGACAAGTGCATAAAGGTGGGGACTCATTTTGATAAGAGGTTATTAAATTACATTTCAAAGAAGACTAAAAGGAATCTGAATCTAAATTTCACAAATTCTAGAAAGACCTGCAGGTAATGAGTTCATGGAGGCCCAGAGCTTATCCATTAACATTCTTCAACTCTTCTTTTACTCAGACAAAATACAGACAAAGATAGGAGTCAAAGGACAGGTCCGTGTGGGCTGAAAGATGGGCAAATACTGGTGGACTTCAGCTGATCCCTGATCCAATTCTCTCCTACGAACATCTTCAGTACATAAACCACATTTTCAAACACAAGCCTGCCGGGAATATATTTCCTTGTAAATTACATTTATGTGCACTTTCAAAGCAAGATTGTGTTTTATATTAAGTTCACAACACAACAGGAGACGATAGACAGCATCAGTCACCATTCACATTCATTGTATGAAAATAAAATGCAAACCTATAGTAGGCTTCATTTAAAGTTAAAAGTAGTAAAACAAGGAGCATTTTCTACATGCACAGGCTTAATTTTTAACATATTTTGCCCAACTAATACTTTCTTCCATTACCAAAATATGACCGTAGATGCCCGTGGCAGTCTAGAGGCAAAGAACATAAGACAGCGTTGTCTGTCTGACACAGTTTCATGAAAACAGGCTTTTCCTGGAAAACCTTCCAAATGAAAGCCCATATATGGTTATGAAAATCACACGTCTTGACCTCCTTCCCAACACTGGTTGAAAATTCCAACTCAAACACTAAGAAGAAATGTATTTTTCGTATGCGACTGGCTGTGACAAATAAAAAATAAAAAATAAATAAATAAAAAAACCAAAAACAAATAAAAAAACAAATTCTCCGATATTCATTTTCAATTAACAGTGTCTTTATATTAAAATGCAAGTTAACGTGATTTTCAGATACGCTTTATAATCTGACAGAGGTTATAAATAGCCGATTTGTCAGTGCAAATGAATCTTGTGTACAAAGGGCCCAGGGCTACCAGACTACAGAGAGCAATCAATGCAACAGAAAAACACTTCAGCTCAAAATGCAAAGCCTGTGTAGGTAATGCTGATCAATTAGCATTAAGAGTCACAATGAATGACTGCGAATGCATACAGCAATCTGTCTCCGGCTGAAATTTACACAGTTTTAAATGAGAGTCCGATCTTATTCCAGGCTGTACAAATGGGCTCTGTTTAAGCACACTCTGACAAATCTCATTACTCAAATGCACACGCTCCAATAACAGACCGGAATTAACCTCCTTAGACATTTGCCAACATGTCAGTTAAAAACGATTCTGAATGCACTCATTCATAATCAAAACAGCTTTGTCCTTAAACACCCCGTGACAACATTTATCCAGCACCAGCGTTGAAGTACATCCTATTAAAAGTTGGTTGGGAACTTTTACATGGCACTTCGACACTGGTCACACGTCACAGGTGTCATGCGACAGAGAGATACTCCATGATGAAACTTGAAGGAGATCAACCCAGCGGATATGAGAGGCATGAACAGGGCAAGTGAGGGTCTGACACGCGTGAAAAGGGCTCATGTGTCACGGAGGTGGAGGCAGGCTGACAAAGCTGGAATCGTGATGAGCCTCAATTTCCTTGCCGCTCGGCGCTCTGATCATCTGTAGCACACACTGACTGACAGGGGTCAATCTCACAGGTCAGTGAAGAGGAGTCAACAACAGCCAGTCGCAGAGAGTGTCCGCACAGGCCCAAAGAGACGTATATTCATACACACAACCTCTGTGATTTCACAAACACACCTCTGCAGTGTCGCTCACACAAAAAGCCATTAAGTTCGCACTCTAAGCCTGAGCCAAAACACTTGACTGTAGCTCTCCTGACAAAAGTGATTACTAAACAAACCCTCTGCCTGTAGAAAACAGCATTTCAGTGTGCACAACGTTTCTTTTGTCATTTCTGAAAGAGTTCTCCCGTATGGTCACAACACGTCCGCCGATGACACTGCAATTATCTAGAATGCTTTGAATCATGACAAATTAAGTTCTTTAGAAAACTACATTGACCAGGAGAAGAAATTATCTCATAATAAAAAAAACAAATTCATGTTTACACAGAATCATATCTTACATAACTACACTACCTTTCAAATGTTTGGGATTCAGTAAGATGCATTTAATGTTTTTAAAAGGAGTCTCTGATAATAACCAAGGAGGCATTTATTTGATTAAAAAAATTGTAGTATAGTGTAAAATAGTAATAGTTTCTTTACAAAAAATACTAACCCTAACCTTTTTAACGTAGAATATTTCAAAACTGACTCATCGATCACAGCAGGAGAAAGCAAAAACCATCACCCTTTTTGCACAAATTGGGTATTTTAATACATTTAGAAAAGCAAGAACAAACTGAATGCTCTGAAAAGTTTGATAGTCACTGTCATAGTCAATGATAAACAACTTAGTGCCTGCAACCTTGGTCATCCTCTCAGCATATTCCCTATGATGCACTGTGACAGTATAATACATTTCTTCATAGTCCCTTTAAGGCAAGTTGTTTCAGTCAGTGGTCATCTTGGTAATGCACTTGGGCAGTTATTTTTTATGTGGGCAATGGTGTCACCGTACTGTTCTTCAGTAAACAAACCCTCTCGTTATCATTCAAGAATAATGCCAAAGCAAAGCATTTACTTCGACAGCTGCTATATTATGTGTCACGATTTCTTACTTTTCTCTGTGATTTTTTGAATTAATCAAGCTCATACATACGCTTTCATTATTCTAATTTTGGGGGTTGGTAAGAATAAGTTTTAAATAAATAAATTCATAATATCTTCTTGCTGTAAAGCAGCCATTCAAATTTTTTATTTTTTTTTATGAAAATCTCAAAAGGATCATTAAAAATAAAAATTAGGCCATAACTCTCCCTCAAGTGTTTCTAACCCTTAAGACCTTCATTCTTATACAGAACACAAATTAAAATACTTTTTTAAAAATAAAAGATTCCTATAGCAAAACCTGACTAACCAGCAGACTTATCTCTTTCCACATTATCAAAAATGCTGTTATGGTCATTCTGAAAAGTCTGTGGTTAAAGCATTAACGTATAATTGCCTACCAGAACTATCTTACACAACTGTGTTCCCAAATAGCAGGCTTCCACCTCTGAAAGCAATGGCCATTAAAACCATTTATTTTGTTCTGTCTAATGCTAATAATTTAATTAGATATAAAAAAAATTGAATTGAACTTTTCCTACATTTCTTAGTGATTTACAGTGTTAGTTTATCAGGAAGTGACAATTTTGCAAAGGTTCGCAAATGTTTTATGCAATATTACAACTTTTGATGAATTTGATTAAAAACTAAATGTGCAACATTTTGAAAGGTAGTGAATATAACGAAAATGCAAGTTCATCTAAACAAACCCTAATGATTGAATATAATGAAAACCTGCCAAAAACGCATTAGGGAACTATCTGGCATGTTCCCCATTCCATCCCGCTGTAACATCTGGACTTTAATTGAGGTTTTGTGTTGTGTGGTAAAGCGGGGGGCTCATTAAAAATGAATGAGAAATGTGTCTCATGAAAGTTAGATGTGGAAACATGCAGGATACTGATTACATTATACACTGCTACAACCCACTCTTACGTTTTTACTAATGTGGGGTAGACAGACACAAGAGCTCGTGTGAATACATTATAAAGCTGAATAACTTCATTTTGAACATCAAAATCAAAGTAACAAATTTGCAGATGTGACTCAAGAGACTTTGTGATCTTGTTTGCACTTCTAATGGAGAATCCCTTGTTTTAGTCACACCTCCATTCACTGACCAAATGTTAGCATCCGCTCTGGGACTCGACTGTCGCAGGTTTCAACAGAAGATAGTACGATGCACACTGAGTCAACGTGGACTCAAAATTCTCAATGTATGATTCAACCCTGAATGTAATTCTGAATAAAAACATCCTGTCATAAGATTTTTAGCAGTCCGAAACTAATACGAAACAAGTCACTTTAGAGAAAACAAAATGGGTTGCTTGAGTACAAAACGTATCCTCAAGTTGCACGGTAAGTTGTTTTAGATAACAGTGTCAGCTAAATGTAAATGCTTCCTATAGAAAGAGATAATGGATAGTTGCAATGCTAAGGAAGGCAAAGTGAAGCCTGGTCGATTTAGATTTAGAATTTTGTTTAAAGGTGGCGTTTTGCTGAAGACGCAAATCTTGAGGTATTTAGAGCATGGGCCTCGATTGGCTTGCTCGTGCAGGGACACTTTTAAGCTGATAAGCACATGTGGCTGCCAGTTTTCATTGTGTTGATTATAAAGGTTTGCTATTTGGACCATATTACAAACAAAAGTACACTCTCAGAAGTGAAGGTAAAAAAGCTCTCACTGGGGTGGCACATTTTCAAAAAGTACATGTTTGTAGCATTTCGGTACCTAAAAGCTACATATTAGTGTATGTATTAAGTTCAAATAGGTACAAAAGTGTACCGTTTGAAAAGGTACCTTCCCAGTGACAGCTTTTGTAACTTTATTTCTGAGAACGTGCATTTTAAATCAAGGGTGGGTACAGAATACAAGACAACAATCCATATCAATATATCAGAAAGTCACAGTTTGGCATTTGTGTTCGTTATGAAAGAGGCTTAAAAATCTATTTCATTACAGGTTCTTTTAGTGCATACTTCAGAGAAACACATCCATAATGATGTAACACCATCATATGACAGACATAAAAAGAGATAGAGAGAGAGAATGAGAGAGAGAGTAGGGCACAGATGCTGAAGAGCTGAAGCCATCAGGTTATTACAAAGGGTTGAAAATAAGTCACACTTACCTCGGGCATCAAAAAACTCATCATCTGAGCTGTCAACAGATTCCTGGGCAATGTTCTGCATGCGCCAGTGAGAAGCGCTCAGCTTGCGTAGGGTTGCTAAGGGGAGAACATGAAAAAGATATGATCAAACCAAAGGTCACTAGTGCTGCATGCAATTACTGAGCATTGTGTGACTAATTAATTAGACATGCATGATGACAATGTTATTTAATATTACTACGTGAAGGCATCCAAAGGAATGGAACGGTTGGGAATTAATTGAAAGCATGTTTTTTAATTAAGACTAGCTAATGTAAAAATCAAAGTGGAAAATTTGGGATTCAGGAACTCAAAATGAGATTGCAGATCATACTTAAGATGACTTGTCGAATCGTAGTTTTGATTGATCTTAAAAACCTTTTGATCTAAAAGCTTCTGCTTAAATGTCTGAAATAAATGTTATATATACACACACACACACACACACACACACACACACACACACACACACACATATATATATATATATATATATATATATATATATATATATATATATATATATATATATATATATATATATATATATATGTGTGTGTGTGTGTGTGTGTGTGTGTGTGTGTATATAGGCAGGTGTTGCAGTTGTTGCCACTATTAATTTAACGTGAACCATGATGTTGAAAAGCACACAAATGTATGCTATATCTTCAAGAGCTTTCAACAAAAAGTACTTGTAGAAAAATTATGACAGCACAAATGAACACAAATCCATTCCTTCAACGGCTGAAGACAGAGTACTTGTCAACTCTGTGTTATGGTGATGATGTGACTTCTTTTTGGCAGTAAGAAGCAAACGGCAAAGATCTGATTTATATTCTGTCTTCAAAACACGATTGCTCACAGCTAATTATGACAGCTACTATATTAACCAGCTTTGCACAAACCCTTAGTACAGACATCATGAAAATAATCTTCACCAAATTATTTCCAAGTAATGACGTGCTCACTAAGCACAGTCACAATAATCTGAGCCTTTTGGAACAACATGTTCTAATAATCATAGAAGCCCTGGGCTGTTTAAATCTAAAAGTTAATAACTTTCTAATCTAATGACAGATAGCGGCAATAATGCAAATTACAAATCAGCATTAAGTCAAATGAAAGTTATCCTCTCCCAATCATATTAAGTGGGCCATGATTCAATAATTATAGATCGGAGTCATTGTGAGTGAACATATAGCGATGGGGATTTTTGTCGCTTTATAGCTCAGCAAATTGCCTCTTTACTCAAAGCATTAAATCATTTTGCATTATAAGTAATGTAAATCCAGTAATTCACACATCCAGGCTTAGTGAGCTCACTGCTGCTTTCATTCGGCTTAAAATCTCACTAAAACAAGCACAACAAAGAAATCCAACTGTAAGGAATCGCATTTATATTGATTTATTTAGAAGATGTGACTTACAAAAGGAAGAAAAACGCAAGCACAGGAGATTAATCATGAAGAACCAACATCAGTAGTGCCACAGTAAATCATTTTGCCCATTTGACTGGCAACATTTGAGAGGTGTAGCCTAAGCTGTCAGTTCTCGTTCCCCTGCTGTCTTGTACCTGGACCTCCACATGATCCTGCTCACTCTGTTGAAACAATAAGGACTCTCACCTTCCATTACCGGGGTTCGGTGCGGCTCCACAGTTTTCGTTCTCTCCCTTTGACTGCTGAACCCCCACATCACCATGCAGCATTTAATGAGCTTTTCATCTCTCCCACAAAGCCGGCATGTCAAATGTTGGCGCTATTAAAGCACCCAATGGAGATGAGTATCTCAGCCTTCTAAGTTTTCTATTATAATTACAACACATTTGACACATCAACAGAAATCTGCTTTTTCATTGCTGAGGCCTTGGACTCAAGCCCTGCCAGACAATATCAACAAAAGTCAAAATATAAGCCACCAGTCTTTCAGGATTCAAATAAACAGAAAAAGTAGATGCTGGCATCTTCTCAGCAGTCTTAAGTTCTTTTTTGATTAAAGATTGATTTTTGCCTGTTATTACTGTAGAGCAGACAGGACGTGAAGGAGTAAAGAGGTGGAGGAGGGGTTGGGAAAGGTCCTCTGTTTTATACGTTGTTTTTTTTGTTTTAAAAGTCTCCATATGCTTTATTTCTTTAAATTAAATGCCCTTTGTTTTGAAAAAAGATGGTATATGTGGCCACAAACATGGGACCACCGCATACAGTACGTAATTTGTAATATCTCATGAAAACACAAGGTGAAAGAAATTACATTATAATAATTACAAAATTACACAATAACCAAACAAATGTTCCACTTTGTGATCATAACAGTATAAACAGTGAAGAAAGGTTTACAAGCTCACTTACATAAGCGACAGTAATCAAATTTAAAGCGTCCAAATACACACACAGTATGTCGTTTTAAAAAATCTGATGGAGATTAAATGCTTTTTCCTTTGGGACGCTGAGGGCAGGGGGGAGTATCATTAATGGAGTCTAAACACTGAGAAATGGCTTTTAAGACTTGGTAAATAGATTTACAGGAGGAGATAAAGAGGTGCAGATTAGTTTGAATGAGGGAGTCCAGTGAGGCCTGTCTTCAGAGATGGGAGGGTGGATACAACCTCAGTTCCTAAAGCATCTCTAATTGGGTCTATTCAGCATTCCCATTTTCACATTTCTAATCACATCGTCCATAATTCACCCTGGAATGAAGGCTGAGAAAAAGGAAAAGGTTGAGGTTTTTTTTGTCTGAGAAAGAATGTGCTAGAAAAACATGAATGGTTTCAACCAGTAAAGGAGATGGTCGTGGTTTTAAAAGCTGTAATCAAAGTTATATTATAAGCCAGTGCGTAGCTGAACCAAGATGGATTTCATTACAAGTGGCATTGTTTGGCTGGCTTCAGTCTGGCAAATCACGCAGGTGATGCTTTTGCACTAAACCAGAGTAGAGTAGAGAATGTACTTCAGCCATGAAATTGGTATGGTCCTCATGAATGATTCATTTATGAAAAACCAAATAATTTCTTCTGGTTCTATAAAAGCTTAAAAAACAAATAATTTGACCAGGGTCATTAACTATAGGGGGATTAAATGAAATTGAATGCATGCTAAAAATAACTTTTTCTTTAAAAACACTCAAATTGAGGTTTGAATGACAGCTACACTTCAGCTGAAAACTCTTAAAGAAAGATGACTATAACTAAGACTATAAACATATCTTTATTCCAATATTTCTTATTTAATGAGGATCTAATATTTATCTGACTGATGCTTTCCCATATAGAAAATAATCAAGCCACTATAAAATCTTAAACTATGCAGTGAATTGGCCATTTTTTTCTAAAGTTATATTTATTATTATTTATTTAATATTCCCCATAACCCTTCTAACTATGTGTCTAATTTTAGATGGAGTTGTGAGTCATGAATGCTGGGTCATGGATTGTGATTAGGGTCGATATCGAGGTTTGACATGTCCCCTCTCTGAGGATCTTGCACAGTACAAAAATGGCATTTTCTCCAGAGCACTCATGACACGACTCACTAAGAGACTTGCTCTTAATCAAAAACATAATCTCTGCTAGATAGGAGCTGCTTTCCTCCAGCAATCTCGCTTTTCTCTCTTTCTTTAATCTCTGTATCGCACCCTCCCTCTTGCGCTTTCTCTCACAACCTTCAGTTCCTTCCTCTTCCCCTCTTCAGCTTCGCCCTGTTACCCACGCACTCAAGAAGCTCCTCCACCATTTCTACTCATTTGTTCATCAGCCTCATTTTAAAGCCCCTCTAGAGAAAAGTGCAGAGGTAAAGCCCATTATGACATCAGACGGCTCCCATTGGCTCACTGCACTGGTTTTAAGGCTGTGTGTGTGACTTGAAAGGGAAGAGACAATAAACAAAGGCCACAAGGGCATACTTGTTGGAAAATAATGTGATTCTGTTATTGCCAGGTCTAGACGTCTGATTAGTGGGGACTGGCATGAACCACTTCCCTATTAAATTCAAAAAGCTTATCTTCAATAAGTGATTTTCAAACAGTTTTTATTGCTGTGCTGAGAAGCATTTCCAACTGAAACTGGATATATATCCGACTTATATATTGGTGTTCTTGCAGCCACAAGTTCAGTTTTCATAGAATACATGAATGCATAAAATGCCTACCTTGAATGCAACATCAGGCTCTTTGGATAAAAGCATCTTACAAATGCATAAACCTAACCTAAAAATTGAAATCAAATGTTACTTTTTAATTTAAGATGACCTTGTTATAATGCAATTGTACACTGAAGTACTGAGCAATATTAGTACCTACTACACGGTTAGGGTTAAGATCAGGGTTTGGTTTAGGATTTAAAGTGCCCCACTATGCTATTTTTAAGGCTCCTCTAATGTTTTGTCTCCTACAATAGGTTTACACGCATACAAGGTGAAAAAAATGTAATAACTTTATAATTCTTCTCGAAAAATGTGTTTAATCTCAACTCATTTTCCAGTGATTCTCAGTGCTTCAATCTCTCTAAACCACTACTTCCTGTTAGCCTATTCTGCTCTGATTGGTCAGATGGCCCAGTTTGTTGTACTGCATAGGTGGGAATTACGCAAATGTGTTAAGCCATGACATGTAAGTGTCACTGAAGTGGAATTCGAATTAGTAATGACTTGCTTAGGCTTTATAGATTTGATTCTTTATTTTGGGAGAAAAAACTTTTTTTGTAGATTCTTTACATTCACATAAAGTCACATTACACTTTGCTTGAAAGGCAACATTGGAAATGGCAAAATAGGGACACCTTAAAAAGGTGTTACCAAAACTAATCATTCTTAATTGGATTCACAATAAATATTATACATAATAATTAATTAAACACTTCAAATACTTCAATATTTAGAAAATATTTTATTATATTATTATTATTATTATTAAATTACACATGACACATTTTTTAGAAATAATGCAATTTTATATTATTTACATATACACATATTTATGCTCCATCTAATTCAATTCAATAAAAAAAACATATTTAATTCAAGTTTATTTTAAAGAAAATAAACAGGGTACGTCATAGTTGCATTTATGACAGTAATACTGCATGACGTTATTCTTTTCTGTTGTTCACTTAAACCTTGAGTCGACGTCTACATTTTAGAAAGAAAAACAGCAAACAGTTCTCAATCAGCTATTTTATTTAATTGCTCGGAAGAATACTCTGATCCTTATCCCTGCATCACCAAACCGTGTGAGCTTGCAGCATATGCGCCGTGCGGCTTGTAAACACCTCCGTTTGGCAGCTCAAAGCAGCGCCGCACACGCTGTGAAACAGCACATATGCCACAGTTGCACAAAAAAATACTGGTGTGATAAATAACTTAGCATTACGAAGCAGAACTGTGATACTCAAAGCCTATAAGTAAACAAATGCAAAAGCGGATGCTACCAGACAATGCAAACACTAACAACCGTTGTACTTCCAAGCAGTGCTGGCTAAAGACATACTGTGCGATCTTTACTGTCCTTTATGACTGGGTAAAAGCCAACAGCAACGATCTCGGGATTTTGAATGTGACTGGCAATGCTGACTACACAATATTTCTGAAAATTAGTTCTTAGATTGGAAAACTACAGCCAAAATCATTAAGCTTGCTCTCTTCTTTAGAAAAGGGTCAAGACTTTCAGACTAAGTGGAGTAGAAAGGGTACAGCTGCTTATACTGCAACAGACGGCATGCATTGCTGGTAAGTGTGCAAGGTAAGTGTGAAATCATTGCAGCTGGGGAGAATACAGTGGGCAAAGCTCATGTAGGGTCACAACATCAAGAGGGGATTGAAAGTAAACAGCGGGGAACAGAACCACTTGACTGGGTTACTCAAGAGCTGCCTCCTCCTTCTGTCAAAGGACAGAAGGACTGAAGGAGAAGATGCTACAGATGCATGAGGCACGAGCACAAAGAGCTAGCTCGGATGGACGTTAATTGTGCCTTTACATAACCAAAGAAATGCAAACAGAAAATCGAGATGTTCTGTTAATGAGACAGCCCTGTCATATCGCTTCCGAGTTCTGATCAGTTTTTGGCATCTCATCTCTACTGAGGTAAGCTGTTCAAGCAAGCACATCTACACAAAGCTCTGAAAGAAGTGTTTGTATTGCATCATTAGTAAGGGTTCTATCTGAAATGACAGGATTAAAGATCCAATTAGGAAGTACAGTCATCACGATCATTTCATTCTTTCATGAACACGTTTTATAATATATAAGAATGCTGAATACCAACATTCAATTTGGTCACACCCTCTTTCGAAACACAAAAACATAACAAAAAATATATGAAAGAAATTCTTTCATACATTTTTTAATAATTTGTTTAGTATTTCTACAAAATTTTTCAATTTAAATGCCTTTTATGTTGTAAAATTATGCAGAAATAAAAAAAAAAGTATAAAAATTCTTATCTATCCATCTATCTATCTATCAGACTACATATATTATTATTATTAGATTTATCCATTAAATTCTCCTATCCTCAAAAACAGATGTTATTATAATTTGCCAGCAAAAGCAACACTGTTCGAGAATTAATTAAATGATAAAGAGTTTTATTTAAAACAGATGTTTTTTTAAAGAGCCATCTGTCTATTACAACAAAACTTATCTAGTTAAAATGTTCATATGCTGAAAATTAACGTTTTACATGATCCAGTTAAAATATCCATCCAGCCCTTTGTTAAGGGAGCCAACAAGTCATAGCTTCCCATCTCAGAATCATTGAGTCGAAACAACAATAAAAAAAAATCAAGACCTAAACTGCCTGTTAACAGACACAAAAGCCAGGCTGCAGTACTACAGACGGTCATGAAAGGCTGTCATTCTCTCTTTCTCTCACAGGACCACAGGGTAGCAGTGAGTCTGTCACTGCCTCTCGTGCAAGGCTATTTTTAGCACCGCGTTCTACCCAAATCATTGTGCAAGTTCGCTAGAGCACAATCATTACGGAGGGAACCTGAAATCTCCCCAGAATTGTTCCATTTGTAATGAGGTGTCAGGTAGCTTTTAAGCGTTTTATTCACTGCTAACAGCGTGAGAAAATGAGACATTTAGATTTCCTCATTTCAGAAGAGAATAAAAGAGCAGATTTGCCCGGAGAAAAAAAGGAAGGTTTAAGGTTTCTACCTGTTGGTACACTTTTTCCTGAATCCTGACTGGCCCTCCCAAACCAACCTGTCGTCACTTGCCACAGTTTCACAACTTCACATGAAGGGAACATGCAAACTATTTCGTAACCACAAAACCAGTAGTCAAATAGTCACGTTAGCGTTCTTTATCAGTGACCCTATCATCCACACATAGGCTCCCAAAGAGCAACATACATCTCTCGATATCAAACTTAAGATTCCAATTCATTTAAATAATATAAATAATTCCTCAAACCATAGTGACTGTTGAGGAGAGGTGTGCTATTACATTTCAAACCAATAAGACCTACGATTTATGTTAGGTTGTTAATAAAAAAGAAATCCAAATGATGACTGAGTCAGTCATCATTTTACACAACAAAAGCAAGGACATGTTCTTCATAAATGCATATTGTTTACATTCTCACATTTATTTATTTTTTTACTTTACCATGTAAATTTAAGTCACAATTTCTTCAAAAGTGCTATCATATGCACTAATATTTTTGAAAGATTCTTTTATGCTCACCATTTATTTGAGCAAGTATATAGTAAAACAGATTTTGAAATAGTATTACAATTTAAAATGTTTTATTTTATTGCAATTTAAAGTGTATTTCTTCCTGAATTTTCTTCAGCCATTACTGAAGCTGATTTTTTTTTCAAGACACGTTTCTTATTATCATCTATGTTGAAAAGAGAAGTGCTGCTTAATGCTTTTGTGGAAATTATGATACTTTTATGCAAGATCCTTTAATGAACAGAAATTTTAAAGCAATGGAAATCTTTTGTATCATTATAAATATTGTCACTGTTAATGCATCCTTGCTGAGTTTTCATCTTAAAAACACTTTTAGATAGTGAATAGTATAGCCTAATATAGAACATAGTGGAAAACAGTATACATTTTTTCTGTATTTACAATAAAACATGGTGCTATGAGACCTTCACCTGTCTCTTGCAGAACTGAAGGAAACTACAAGATCAGCGTCTAAATCTATATCTTAATGGTAAATAAAATTAAAATAATAGAGCCAAACTACTGTTTTGCAGATTTTCACGTCAGGCGCCACTTCAGGTGGTCTCACTGTTGAGAGCCACTGATCTACAAGATGCTTGATCCATTATGCTTGGCTTAGTTACATAAATTCATGAGTTTTCATCATGTAGAAATGTCCTTGATGCTTTTAACAGGAATAACAGTCATTTCTCACTCTACTGCGTGGGTGCAGCAAATGCTGAATTATTGGTTTGAGGATAAAAATAGAATTTAATTTTCTCAGTGACAAAAACCAAGCAAGAAACAAAATAAACGTGAAACCGAAGTAAATGCAATGCTGTTTGCTGAGAGCTAATACTAGATCATCCCGGTCTCTTGGTCTGACAGCAACAGATACAGAGTGGGCTATTGACTGAAATGCCATTACACAGATATAGCGTCACAGGGCCTTCCGTCAAAACCCCATAAAAAAAAGCAGGAAACAAAATGGACAAAACAAGGGAAATTAAATGTTTCTCATTTGGACGTACATCACAAGGACACAACAGGAAACACCTTGACAGAGGTGCATGTTAATTGGTTTGGCAAAAACGAGCCAACTTTGCAATTAAATTTTGCTACTGTGAATAACACAATGAGTATTCCCTGTATTATTCTCAACCAAAGCCAGGTAAAATGAGTTTTTGAGAACTGAGACAGAATGCTACTCAGTTCCTGAATGGCTAAGATTAAATATATCACTTGAAAAACTGACTATGACCTCTACGTGTACATTTGAAACATGTAAAGGTACATTACTAGATACTAGATATACTGTTGATATAATGTGAAGAAACATCTACCAGATACACCTGAAAAGTGTTTTTCAAACCAATTCAACAGAGACCTTCAACAGCCTAAGCATGCCAATATATGAATTCCTATTCACATTAATAAGCAGGTCTTCTTTTCCAGAGCACCTTCTTTTTTTCCAATAAAGGCAATGCAGATAAATTGAGCACACAATGAAATACATTTTGTGCAAAGGGAACCTGCACCCATTGAAGCTTTGAGATCATGCAGAGCTGGACTTAAAGACGAACTCAACAAGATGGTCTGACTCACTGAAACTGCTCTGAATTCAGGCTGGTGTGGAGCGATGCACTCTGGGGCTCTTCTGCTGAGGAAATATAGACTGTGAAAGAAATTAACTGCAGCTCCTGCGTCTGGGACTTATGTTCAATGAGTGGTCTATATCCGAATCTATAGAGAATGAGCATCAGCTACAAAATATATAGTGGCAATATACAATTACTGTTTGAAAAAGGTCCACCCTTCAAATGTTCTTCTCAAAAGGGAAGGTTTGAACAATCACAAGTGGCAAGATAAAGTATAGCTCATTCAGGAGTCAATATTTTGGTTTGGAAATGAACAAAAAGCAATGTGCATTTCAGGAAAATATTATGCAAATGATAGTCTGTGAGGTGCATACACAAAATATACTTTATGTTTTTCTTTAATTTCAGTGTCAACCATGACTCTGTCGAGCTGCTGCATATGTAAGTGAAGGCATCTACTTCATTCACTGCTTTTTAAATTATGTATTTTGTATACATTTCTAATGTCTATCTATAGAAAAAAAGAGGCTTGGATGGTAACTGGTGACAAAATTGAGCAAATAGTGTACTCTGATCTACAGTAACTTACAGCAAATTAACTAATTGATTTGAGTTTGGATAATAACAAATACGAATGTAGTATCTGTGGAGAATCCTTGCTATTTAACATATAAATGAAGCCAACCTAATCTGTGTTTGCTGATGGGCTGCCAGTTCTGATCATGTAAAAGAACAAATTTTGCTCCACTGATAATGTAGCCGATCTGTACACGTTCTGCTTTTTCAATACAGTTTTATGTGATGCCGATATGATGGACTCAGTTATCCCACCGTCCTATCCTCAACAACACCGATTCACTGACTGGCCAACTCGTGAACATTTTGGTAAATTGAGTAACCAAACCAAAGGATTTCCTACAGAACTTCTTGGCTGATTCGGAAACATGCCCACGGAGAAATCAAATGCCTATTGCAGCTTATTAACAGTCTGTAGTCGTTACTGCTGTCCAACGTATGGAAACTGTTATACTTACATGAAATACAACATGGATGACATGCTGTCATGCCACAAAAACCCAAAGAGCTTCATAGAGGTTCACATTCAAAACCCAGAAGACACATGCTGTGAGTTTCACATCAAAACAAACCACTTAAAGCTGCAGCAAACGCTCATGATCATAAGCAACAAACATACTTGAGGCTAACATCTGACGTTCTCTTCACTGGTTTCTTGACCCCTAGAGACTGAGCAATGATCTACATAATCATGTTTAAAAATTACCATGTAAAGTGACTTATATTTAAAGCAGAAGTGTGTTGTTTTCGACACAATGGCATACCAAACGCACACTACTGATAGATTCGGTGTTGTCTGTAGCATATTAAAGGAAAAAAATGTACATTATGTTATGATTTACACACACTTCCAAACCTCTATGACTTACTTACTACTGCTGACAGTTTTCCACTGTTCGAACCAAAAACATTCAAAATATTTTCTTCTGCGTTTTACGGAAGAAAAAATATCATATGACATTTTTTGGAAAAATGATTTGAAAACATTAAAACAATCATTAGGGTCGTCAAAACAAGTCTCTGCCTGCATTGCATCCCAGAAGCCCATGCGAATCTCGTAATCTATAAATTTATAGAAATATTGAACAGTACTACATTAACTCACCACCATAATTCAAAATCATGAAATGCAAAGGGTACATTTTCTTCCAGATCAATAATTGCTCTGACGTGCTGGACTGGATGTGCTGCCATAAACAGATTAAACTGTATCTATGTATGGTGGGATGTTCAGTGCAGCCAGTCTCAGCACTCAGCCTTAGACTCAATCATATCAGAGTGTCCTACAGGATATATAACTCAAAGAGAGACCATCAGCTCTCCCTCTCTTACATCGGCCTCTTTCAACATTCAAGGAGCCAAACTGATCAAAAAAACTTCTGATACAATACACGTCACTGGCCAATTCACCTTTAGAAACAGAAAAAGGAGCGCATACAGTGGAGGATGCACACTGACTTTTCATGCAGAACATGCATTATGACTCCCATGTGGGTTTTTGAAGACCACATTTAGTCTCATTTTAAGTGCTTGAAGTTGACATTTATATCGTTTCCTTCTAAAGTATATTGATGGAAGAAAAATGAATCATCATTATCCAGCTGGGCTCTAATTAAATTATGTCAAAGATTAATCAAATGTACAGTCGCAATCTACGACCATCTTGAAGAAACAATACATAGCCAGAATTATTAAAATCACACAATGGGCTATAAGTACAAATTTCTTTATATGCTTATTTCTTGCTCCTTACGCTGATTTATTACACTGTTCAATAAAAAAAAAGTTATTGCAGGGGGTCTATGGACTGAAATGAAAAAAAATGTTCACAGGTAAAGTAACTTACGTCTACATTTTGTTTAAATCGAAAGATAGGCCTATTCATTTTCAGAAACATTGCATTTTTAGCTTACTAGTTAAACAAATATATGTATTATTATTATTATTTAATATGTATTAACAGCAACAATAATGGCGATAATCATAATTATTATTTACTGATTTATAGTCTCATTTTGTTAAGTTTAACTTTAGTTACAACTGATTCTTTGTATCAGTTATTGTACAAAATAACACAAAGGTCTTGATCATATCATCTGTTAAAATATCGGTTGGTCTCTATAAGTTATTATTAACCGTTACTAACATATTAGCATTTCTGTACCGGGGTCCCTCTATTGCCTACGAGTCAGTGTTTGGGATCCCTGGGTCAGATACGGTTGACAACTCCTGCCCCACATCCATAAACATTCTACATTTAGGATTACGACCAGGTCGTGAAGAGAACATGCTAAGATGATACAAAAAAAGCCAGCGTTTGGACGGTCTCTCAAAGCCAAGTGAGCCGGACAGCGTTTGAAGCCGTCGTAAGCATTGGAATGCACCCATGACGCCCCAAAACGTTGTCTAGGTAGGCAGCTCACTAGGTTTGTAGACACAGCCCCGGTTCATCACGCATTCCAACAGATTGACGCGGAAAGTGAAGGGAGCAAACTGACTGTCTACTCTTTCTGCTGAGACGCCGCAGCTTGCACATCAATCCCGGAGACGTCTGCGTGTTGTCTGACGCGCTGTGACATCTCTTACCTTTCCCTCTGATTTCTTTAGCCATCCTGCGTCTTTGCAGTTAGTTTGGACAGTACGCACGTCCCTTCTCTCTGTCCTTGTCTGCGCGCGGGAGAAGCGATTTCAAGTCTTTGCGCGTTTCGTGTTTGAAGATGCCGTGGAAATGACACGCGAGGGTGGGAGTATCCATGAACGCTGAGACGGATCCTCGCGTTGAAGTAAGCGCGGACTTGGGGCTGTTTGTATGTGTGCAGACTTTGCTGTTGTCCTCCTCTCCTCCTGTTGAGCTCGAGGTGTGATGTTCGACTGCCTCCAGTGGCTCTGCGCGAGCTGCAGTGAACTTGGAAAACGCCAAGCGCATTAATGCAGGCTTCAGACCACCCGCCGTCGTATATACGAGTTATTTATTCATTTATGTACTTTTAATAATATCGCATTAGCGCCTCCTTAAGGACGTTGCGTAGATCGCGTACTTGACACTAAACGAACGCTGATAAATAATGAATAAAATCATTTCTGCAACGCATGGCTCGACAACTTTTTATATGTAAAAATACGTTTGTACTGCAAATATATGTATTTATATAAAACTGAATAATAGAGAAGTTTAAAGGACGCCTAGTACATTAAAACCGTTTGACTGCGTACGGAAGAATCAACAACTTAGTTTTGATATTAATAATAATTCTTTATTGTCTATATTTTATCTAACAGGGTATAATTTTAAGCTTGGGAAAACCAACTAATGCAATAAAACAAACAAAAACGCAGAAAAATATACGAATTGAATTGTTTGCTTAGTTCACGAAATGCGCCATTTTGGAATAAAAACGAGCGGGAAACGCGAGAATGGCACATTGTTTACGTTTTATCTATCATAAATATGTTACATATTTGTTTCACTTTACTAGAACATCACAATTTACGTTTTTTATCGATTTTTGTATATTAAATAATAATTCCACATTCCGTTACAGTTTGTTGAAATATATGGGTTAATACATTACAATTTGGGGTTTTTTTATTATCTAAAGGTTAATCACAGAAAACCTGTCACCACAACTGACTCAAGCACTCAACTCAAAAATCCTCTGAAACCATAAAACTGTTGCAAAAAGAAACCGCAAGAAAACTTTGAGCCAAACAACACTGACAGATAGCAGAAATCCCAAAAGTGCTTCAAAATTTGGCCTACAGTATCATTCAGTTGTCTCTGTGATACAAACAGCAGTTGCACAGCTGAGGGACCGCAGGTGCTGTCCATGCCTGCCGGCAAACTGAATATCTACATTGCGGAAGCAGAAGTGCAAAAGGGATTGTGCAGGAATATAAATATCTTCACCCTGCCAATGGCAGTGTATCTCTGTAGTTCTATAGTAGGATGACTGTGCAAAATGTTAGCTTGTTCATAAATCACTATGTCGTGATTCCTCCTCAGGCTTTTAAATAACCAGCTCTGTCACAGTACATCCAACAGCAGTTCAGCTGATTAATGCTGGGTTGTAATGGCTATAAAATATGACTCTCGTGGTAGCTGTCAAATAGTAATTGAAAGACAAATTGACAAAATTAAGGCCAAATATGACGCACTTTCAATAAACATGTTTAATGGCTCATTGTCTGTGTGAGAAGTGTCCACGTGTAAAAACAATTCAAACCGCACCAAGTTATATCCAGCTCTCACCCCAGGCTTAGCATTGCTTCACATCAGGCATCCCAAATAACTGTTCTCGAGTAGCTCTAAATGACTATTGATAGAGGTGAAGTCTGGAGTTCTTCAATTCCAGGGAACTGCCCGTGTTGCATTACTCCACTCCTTTAGGGACTTGGCCTATTTGTAGCAGTCAGGAAACCCAATGACAAAACACTTCTGACTTCAAACATTGCATTGTTTCTCCTGTAAAAGCAGCAGCAGAAAAACAGCCTGCAGGTCAGACCAGCACAAAGATAGATAACATTGATTACAATGGCTACACACAGGTAAAATTCAATTAATTAAACTTTTTCCTTTTAAAAAAAGCATCCAGTGCTCTGACTAAAATGTGCCAAGGCCAGAGAGATCCTTCGAAAGAGCCATTTTAAAACATTTATTTTCTTTATAAATTAAATCATGATTATAAACACAATACAAATTCAACGAGCATCTTTCACCGGCAATAAAAACACAACCAAGAACAAGTTCATGCCAAAATGGTGACTATATTCCAGTAGAGTCACAGCATTAATAATGGTTCGTGGCACGAAGCCTAGAATTTGCTGGCAAATGCAGTCACTTGTGCATTAGTTTGCTTTTGGCACTTTTCACAAATAAGTAGGTAACTGAACACTGGGAAGAAACCTGTGACTCACATCTGGGGGTTTAAACTACAACCTGACAGGTTAAGAAATGTACCATAAAATCTGCTCACTGCATTAGAATTAAGCATCAAGGGGACAACAGATACTTTTAAAGCCATAAAAAGCCCTTAAAAGACGTAGACGCTAATGTTATATTCCTAAATGTCTAAACGGCACACTCTCTGATTATTATAGACTTACTTTGTTATATTAGAGCTGTATGCGTGTACATTTTGATGATAAGAATGCTTGTAATGCTTACCTCGTCCTAACAAATTTTTTGCATACCAGCAGAACATCTGGACCCATCTGAGAGCCACTTTCCCCCTCGTGCTCTGACACGTAAACTATACACTCTAAGTATACCTTCACCTGTCCGGTCTCACTGGACAACATATGGACGCTCGGTGAACTTAAAGGCAATTAGCAAAGAGAAACAAAAAACATTTAGAGAATATGAAATCAGTCCACAAAGTAACAAATTCCTGTTCCGATGCAGACAGGCACTTAATGCAGCTTGGTAGGAAGCGAGTGCGTGTTCCTCTAGTGTGAGATATTTATAGAAAACAGTGTACATCTTATCATTTGTAATACATTAATAATGTAGAGGTTCTTTTAAGGCTTTTGTCTATGCTGAACAGGAAATGCAAAAGTCAACTAATGCATTGACTAATGCATGAAGAAGGTTGTATGGATTATGTCACACTGATGTGACATTTGTTAGCCGTGTGCTAAAAAGCATCTGTTTGCATTTAAAAGTCAGACCGCCCACTGAGGTTTCGCATTACAACAGAAATAGCGGTCTGGGTAAAAACCAAGCTTTAACCATCAGGTTCAATGATTGTATATTGTCCATTATTTAAATGTGATTCATGGAAAAACATACAAAGATATCAACCTGGATATGACAAAGTTCTGTTCCAAAAATATAATCAAAGTGTCACTGCTTGCAAGTTGTTTATAAGGAGCCTCTATGACATCGATGTGGTGGGAGACTGGACTGGCCGCAGGAACTCTGAAGTGAAAACAGCTTCCGCATACTCTTCGCAAACATCCTGGAACTCTGCTGCCACATCTGCCAGAGCCTCAGCCATTAGCTCATCGGCCAGACTGCAGGAAACAAGGGAAAAGAGAGTTACAGTCACAAAGCACAGTTCAACCAAAAATATGGAAATATTCCTTAGTGTAAATGCCTAATTCAGGAGAAAAAAAAAAAAAAAACTCTATGTTGGGTATATTTAATGTTAAGTGATGTTATTATTAACTAAAACTATTAAAAATAATTTGGCTTTTTTTGGTATCTGAATATACAAAAAAATTAAATAAAGCTTAAAATTAAATACAGACAAAAACTTCAAGGAAAATTGGTTTTAAGCTAAACCTCGGGGAAGTTAAACATAAACAATTGCCTTGTATTTTTATTTCAGTCAACTTATTTCAAGAAGAATGAAAAATCGCCCCAATTTTTTATTTTATTTTCTATTTCTATCTTAATACATGTTGTCAATGCTACTTCTATTTCATCACAACCTTGAAAAAATATTAAAAAAAGACAAAAAACATAAAATTACTGAAACGTAAAATGAAAATGAAAACTAAAATTGATTCAGTACCAACTACTTTGTACTTATGTACTTTTAAATTAATAATTTAGAACAATGCACTTATCGTGTACATACATGTTTTATATTGTACTTTTATTAAAAAAATAAAAACAATGTGCAATTAAATCCGTAATTAATTTGTGTAATTACATTTATAATTACACTGTTGACCCATCCCTTACACCGTAACCCACCCTTAAACCTACCCAGACCTGTCCAAACCTTACCCATATTCCATCACAATTGGCAGAAAAAATGTTCTGCAATACAATATGAACACAATAAGTACATTGTACTCATTTTTTTAATGTAAATACATAATAATTAAGGCCACCTAATATAAAGTGTGACCAAAGATTCAATTCAAAACATTTAAAAAAAAAAAATCTCTAATAATATATAATACAAAAAAAATAATCCCAGCATTAAAGAATAAAAATGACTTCTTTCTATTTCTTCAGGACAGTGATGAGATCATCTAAATCTTAAGTATTGGAAAGTATTGAACTTCCTGTGTGTAAAGAGCAGAACTACCCAGAGAGCCCAGTCAGTTTGTGCTCACTCAAGGCCTCGTCTGCCTTCAAGGCTCTTATTACCCACAATGCACGACTGACTGACAAGTGCCCGCACCCGTTCCCAGCAGCAGCACTAATTGCCGTGACATTTCCCATCTTCTCTATTTCTCTGGAATAATAACCATTCAGAGTCTCAGCGGTGCTGCACTGACCTCTCCAAACAAAAAAAAAAAAAAATAGATCCTCAATTTCTTTTTATATTTGCGCAATAACTCGTACTTTTTTAGGGCTGAAGCACACAGAAAAATATTTTCACATTTGATTCCTCACTTTCTCCTTTCAGTAAATGATTTCAGCAACCATTCTTCTCACCACCCACACAGACCGTGGCGCGAGGATCAAGTCTGACAAATGAGACCTCAGCTCTAGGATCGGATTCTGGTTTTTGTGTTCCTCTTTTCACCGTTGTTAAAAGTCTGTTCTCCGTGGACTAGCAGGACTTGATAAATATCCACCGCATTGCACCAACTTAAAAATTCTGTTAAGTATGCTAATGGCGGGGTGGGCGTGCAGGAGCACTAGCGGAACAACAAAGACGCTCATTTGCACAGGAGCACGCTCTGCATTAGCACCCATCAAAAAACAGAGCTAATATTTACATTTAAAATGGCATCGTGTGCGAGGATCATTATAGCCGCGAGGCTGTAAATAATCTCAACTCCTACTAGCTGTGTCACTGTGGGAAATGCACTGGGGCTTATGACTAATCTGCCGTTGCTCCGGGTGCAAAGAGAAGAGCTGAGCTTTTAGTGTTCATGCATCCAGGAACGTGTCTTGAGCATAAACAAAGCAATGAAAATATGTCAAGAAAATGTAGATATCGGTGATGAATGAGCAAGAGCTAATTTAAGCTAGCCGTCTATGGGCCGCATGCGCAACACAGCTTCAGCACACACATAGTTGAGCTGTTTACTGAAGTCACTGCTTTAAGATGGGTGTCATGACTCATTTGCAATTTTTGGTTGTGAAAAAAGACGACATGCAAGATCCTTTTCCAACGCAGTCCGGGCCTGTGGCGTCTTTCCGTTTTATGCAAAATGATACTAAAATGTTATCAAACGAACAATCATCAGATGTAAACTCGGAGCTGCTTGTGTATTGCAAATTAAAAAAAGTATTACATTTATTAACGAGGTCATGACACAGTATTGTGCTTGTAACCACACTTTGATCTGTTCCTATAATCATGATTTGTGTGAAAAGGAATGAAGTTGTTAGTGTTTTACTCCCACTAGTGTTCATTTCAGCTGGAAACTGCATTGAATTATATGTATAGGTTTTTGCAAACATTTTTTTTAAGTGTTCTTTTGCCCTTAGGAATACCCATTCCTTGATACATGATCAAAAATGTGTTATCTGTATATTTTGTTCAGCGTGATCGAAAGAACTATGCTACACTAAGCTGTAAGGCTTTCCCAACAGAATCTAAGTGAATAACTGAAAAAAAAGATTTGCATGTTTCATTTAAAGACTAAATATACCTATTGTTGTGCAATATGTAATTAAAAAGGTTAATCTAGGCTACGCTGTTAGCTGGCTAACTCAAAAAACAAAAAGAAAGGGTAATGTTTAATTTGATAATTTCAGTTTATGTAACATAATGATGTGTATCAAAAGCTTTAACATACTATAATAGGAATAAATATGGTAAAGTGTTTTTCTATGATTTCTAATCCAATGGAGGACCCTCAAAAACAACTCATAAATAATGAGTTAACAAATCATGCCTCTTTCAGGTATAAATCAGCACACATTTTAGTGGCGATTGAGATGTTTTATAAATGAAGCAATCATTAGATTCAAACCTGTCTGCTATCGCCCAAGGATTGAAGCTCCCCAGAGCCTCGTGTGAAACCAGGCGCAGAAAGGCATCATGGTTCTCCCTGTATTTCTGGATACTCCTCTGCATGCTGGGCGGCACAGTCAGGTAAAGCCCTCGTACGCTTCCCCCTCCAGCTGGGCCTGGATGACTGGGGTCATTCAGAGTTAAAGACTCCTCATCTAGTATCGATGTGTCTACAGCAGCTCTGTAAACAGAAAAAAAAGGTTTAGGGTTTTTTTGCAGTCTCTTTCATAGGTCACAATTTCAAACTTGTGCCTCATAAATTATTTTAAGTTGTCGTTTTTCATGTATTTTTGGATAGCATAGCATTTTTGGATAGCATAGCAGTATCAATCATATCAACTGTCCGGGGAATTAAATGTCAGTCCAAACACAAATACGTAATCTAAATTAATATTTCAATTAGTTTAAAGTGTTGGTGCTAAATCCGTAATCAAAAGCACTTGTGTAAACATCTCAATCCCTCAGATCACTTCCCAGTGACCTCATCTGGGCCACGTTGGGTATTATTCAGGCACTCAAAAGCACAAACACTCTTTACAATTATATACAGCAGCAGAAGTAACTGACATTTCTGGTTGACTTTAATGCCCAATATTAGACACAAGCTCAGTCTAGACACTTAAAGCGCAAAAAGCTGGCAACAGCGCACAAGGGCCATTTAATCTCTAATGGAACGTTATGGGGGCCGGCGCTGCTATTGTGCAATCACATCCCCTTTACCGTTCCCGCAAGGCGCTCTCTTTTTGCAGCTAATAGAATACCGCTCCGGCTAACTGCCACCTCAAGCGTTTCTGGGCATGCTGTGGCACTCTGGAGAAGTGAGGAATTGACCACAGCCAGGAGAGTAATGTCAAACTTTGAGTGGTTGCACAGTGCGAACAGAAACGGCACGAACAGGCGAAAGGACGGTCAAGGTAAGCACTCAATTAAGGGATTCAAATTAGAAGGCGTCCCCTGTGTTAATTCAGCTCTGTAGTCATACGCAAGAAAGGTCGTACGAGGTGCTGAAAGAAATTAGCGCACAAGCAGTTCTGTGAGATGTAAAAATGAGCACGCACATACATAGTGAAATGGGCAAAAGCTTTCCAGGCTTCTTCTGTCAAAACAAGCCAGAAATAATGACCAAATTTCTCCCTTTCCTGCTTTCAACAACAGCTCCAGCAGTCACAAGCAGAAGAAAAACTCTGTCAACACTCCACATGTGATTTATACGAGCAGACACAATGGCAGACAGCATGAGGCGAGGTAGATATAGAGGGAGATGATGAGAACTTCTTTTCGGGGAAGGTTCATCAACAATATGGTATTTTTATATAAACAGGGTACAAGGTAACAGCTATGAAACAAGAACCAAAGTGAATTCCTCATTTCAACAGAGTGCAATAGTATTCCTGAAGGGCAATTAGCAGGTTACAAGAAGGGTGATATTTTTCACACAGAAAGTAAAAATGTATAATAATAATAATAATAATAATAATAATAATAATAATAATAATAAACATTTCAAATTTCATCAGAATGGTTTTAAGTCTGACAAACCAAAAAAGACAAACTTGAGCGAGTTTTAAGATTTTTAAGCCTTTTATGCTATTATGCAATACTGCCTAAACTGTTTTTTTTTGTATAAAATTAGACTGCATAAGAAGATATTCAAATGATGATTATTTGGCTTTTAATTACATCATTTTTGACAAAGAATTACACTACCCTATAAAATGCATTTGAAATCAAATCATTCAATAGTAGTCTTATGTTTTTGCACTTTGGGCTTCATGAGTTTGAATCCCAACTTAAAGACATTTCCCGATCCATCAAAAATAAAAGTAATAATGGCAAAAATAAATAATAATAATAATAATAATGTGTGTTCCATTTCTGGTGAGATTCTAAAGTGTGCATTAAAATGGACATTTTAATCATCACAAGAGGACACAGGACACATAGTAGTGAAGTGACTAAACTGACACTGTGGGTGTCACAATCTGGTCAGGGAGACAGACACCGAATAGGAACCAAAGGTAAGTCTTTAACTGAACAACACAGGGAGCGGCATGTAGCCGTATACTCAAACATAAGAATGATAATATGTTCAAATGATAATATCAATCAGGTAAATAAAGTTCTTTGATTTGTCGAGGGACAGGTTCCTTCCGGCCGGCAGGCAGACAGAACGACAGAATGACGACAAGAGCCTAAGGTATGTAACCTCATGATCAGCCATGGGAGGAATGGTGAGAGCGTGTTTTAAAGGGAGTCAGGTGAGTGGCTACAGGTGCTGGTGATTAGTATTTGGGTGATTGGGATCGTGATGAGGTGGTGGGTTCGGTGGATGACGGAAGTGATGGCATGACAGTGGGTCACAAAATCATATCAACATGGAGGATGTAGTATGTCTGCATTCTATTCATACTTATATAGATCATGTAGATCCATACGACATATAACATACAAAATCAAAGACAAATGTAGAGACTACCCAAACAGTATGTAACTTTTTTTTTTTTTTTTTTTTTTTTTTTAAAGTAAATACGTGTGTCCCAGTCATTCTGTGACAAAGTCATTCTTTTACATAGCTGTAATAAAAGGTTGCCACCACTTTAGTCTAATTCACAAGCAAACATCTCATCAGTTCTTCAATAAAAAAAAAATCAGATTGGTATATTAAAGTTCTTGCATGGAACACATAATGTGCCATTAAAGCAGCAGACCACAGCGCAGACAGACACCGTTTGACCCAGACTGATCAGGAGTGATATAATGAAGAAAGCCGGCTGTAATAAGGTTGTGCAAACAGAAATGAGACGTGTAAACGTCAGTGAATGAGATTCTGGGCGACCAATGCTCTATCAATATTCTGAAGGCAGAGATCAAAACAAATAAAGCTAAAGGGCTGCAATTTGCACCTTTAATCCAGTGAGAAGCCTAACGCCAGAAGCAAGGTTACAGTCGAGGAGCCGGACAGGGAGAGGGAGATTAGCTGGATGAAGGTTAGATGAAGAAAGAGATGGAGAGAAAGAAAGAGAGATGGCAGTTTGAAATAAAAGGTTTGAGAACAGAGAATGAGGATCAAACCAAAAGCCGCAGCCTCACCATGGTCTCCGCATTGATCTCTTTGAGCTTTGAATGAGCAGTGGTGGATCACACACTCTCTTAGATGTGCTGGTCACTCTTTATGGAGTCCTCCAACACCAATAACCTCCATGTGTGGACAAAGGACATTGTAAGATAACAGCACTTATCAGTTATCTCTCCTGAGTCACGAATTAGAAAATGTCTTTCAGTGATTTTGCTTTGCACAGTGAGTAAGATTTCATACCACACCGTAAAAAACAAGAGAAATTAAAACAATAAAAATGTACTTGAGCAGAAAAACGGTATAAGACTTAAATATCACTCAACTAGCATTTTTTTTCTTGTTTCAGGCATGTTTATTTAGATCTACACTTAGAACAAGAAGAAACCTCGACAATGGATAAATTAAAATATTTGCTATTTTTATCAAATAAAAACACACAAATTAATTATTTAATATATTTCATTAAGGTAAAGAATTACGTTAAAGTTTTGGGGAAAAAACAAAAAAACAACTCACTTATGCTCACCAAGACTACATTTATTTGACCAAAAATACAGTAAAAGTAGTATCATGAAATATTATTACAACTTAAAATGGCTGGTTTCCATTTTACAATCGCACAATTTTCATTTACATCAAAATCCTTCCTGAGCATTGTACGAAATACTGATGTTAAAGGAGCGTACTAAAATGGACTGGAAAGGAATAGGAGTGGCTGGTGATTTTAGTGTTCAGATTGGTCTGTTTGATGCTTTTACAGCAACATCAAATGACACTTGACTCTACAACCCACTGATAGAAAAATCAAAACAAATCACAGAGGGAGAAAAAACGAGAAGCAAACACATGTATTGAGTTTCATTACAAATCAGGGCACGGTGATTGATTATGCTCGAGAAGAGCTTTTTAGCTTCTCCCACCGGTCCCCTTACAACCCCTTTCTAAAGCCAAAATGGTTCTTGGAATATTAAAAAAAACAACAACAAAAGCTAAATAGCAAACCACACTGGCAGCTCTTTATTGTGCTACAGTAAGGACACACACTGCTGCTTTGCAACCAGTCTAACAATGACAAAAACGGTATAAACCCCCAATCGTTTTTTGTGTGTGGCATTTACAAACTCTGCAGTGTTTTCATGTCAAACAGTGTGTAGTCTACACAGGTAATCACAGATTAGACAACAAATAATAAACTCTGCATGCTAATCAACATCAGGCCCCAATATCCGCTGCCTCAAATTACCTCCCATGAGCACACACAACGGCACAAAGAGCCCAGACCTTGCCCCCTCTAGTGGCACATTTCATACACAAATAAAGTTTTACTGGTTTCTCATCATAAATCCTCAGTTCGGCCTTGGCCTTTAGTGGCTGTACTAAAAGCTGAATAATTACCATAATGCTTTGCATAATTCATTTTCCGCAAGTTTTATCTTTCCTGGCCACATCCGCCCAATAATTGTCCATTCTGATGTAAATAAGCTGCAGAAAAGGATGTAAAATGTTCACAGAGAGTTTGATTGAACCGTTAGATTGATTCTAATATATAAAACTGTAACATAAGGATAGAATTAACAACTGAGCCCGGAAGCGTGAATGGTAATAAGAGAGAGTGAATGAGTAGATTGACTGTAACCTTCTGATCAAGAGTGCGGCGTCCATTTATGTGACTTTTAAACGAACCGCAGTTGTCAAGACGTCACTATGCTCCGCAAGCAGGATGAACACAGCAAAACACTTCTTTTGGAAGGATTAGTCAAAAATAACTTGAAAAAGCTTTCAGTGACAGCCATTTCCTGAGTCAGAGAAATGAAATATCGCATTAGTTGGCCAGCTGGCAGCTTCATCGGCAGACAAGGATCCTGAAGTGATGTCAAGATCTTGTCCTTCAAAATAAAGCGATGGCACCGAGTGTAATATAAAGTTGGCTACCACACAAAATACTTACTAACTGCAGTACTGTGAAAAAGGAAGCATTTTTAAAAAGTGTTAAGCTTAAGTTGTACTTGATTGTAATTAATTAAGTGATTAAAAAGAACAGACAAAAAGGGGGCATTTCTGTTAGAACGTACGCTTTGTACTGGTTTGTCTAAGTGTATTTTGTTAAAGGTTTGTTGCTTTTTGACATCGGTGAAATGAAAATTCAATACTATACTATATAAAAAATAATAATAATAATAATAAAATCAAACTTATAATAGTACAGGAGACTGTAGGCATCTTTTATATAATATTGCACATGAGCACAAAAAATATTAAAACAATATTGTACTTAATATTTTAATTATAAAATAAATACCATTAGACTATATATATAGTGTATACAGTTCTGCTAGTGAGGAGTAAACAAATATTTCAAACAAATCAAAGGATCCTGAAAAAAGATTAGTTTCACACAAATAATAAGCAGATCAACTATTTACAACATTGATAATAAAAAATGTTTCCAGAGCAACGAATCACCATTTGTGGATGATCATGTCACAATGAAGAGCAATGGTTGCTGGGAAAATTCAGCTTTGACATAAAAGGAATAAATTAAATTTTAAAATACATTCAAATAAAAATCTACCGTTCAAAATTTTTATTTTTTATCAATTTCGTGAAGGTTCAAGAGGCTTCTTTCAAAAGCAATATTTGAAAAAAAAAAATCTACCCAACCCCCAAAATAATCTTCTATTGGGGATTTTCAGTTTAACTGACAGAGCTGTGATCTCCGTGTCCCTATCAGTCACTGCAGCTCACTGGATTTCTCCAGAGGGATCTTAATCGTGGTCACAGTCATTGCTCATGTTTCAACACAGACACTGTAAGAGAGACTGAAGAATAGTCTCCTGATGCAGTGACATTTTAGAGCTGATGTTTTCTGTCAGCATTAAGTGACTGTCTGAGGATAAATAGATCCAAACAATAGTTCAGATCAGGGGCAGCGGAGAGAAACCGTGGCCTCATGCAGCCTCGATTCTCAGCAGCCCGTGACATCCATGCTCACCCAAATACCCATGGTGAATGAGCTGGAGTAGAAGAAGAATAAACAAATCTTCAAGTGGGGCTAGTGCTTGTGATTACTGTCTGGGATGTTAATTGAATATGTTGACATGTAAAAGGTACGGTAACACAAACATTACTATAAAAGGATCGCAGTATCTCTCTCTCTCTCTCTGTCTGTATTGGATCCAGATTGAAGCTGAAGGCGGCATTTTCTTTTGTGACAAAGAAAGTCAGTGAAGCATGTGGCTCACTGACCTGAGACCAGTGAACAAACACTGGAACACTGAACACAAACTCACCTAACTTATATACAATATATAAAATATATTGCAAAGTTGTTCAAAACAGTTGTTAAAAAGAAAAAATATACACACACACGACTATGCATTAAAAATATTTAACATAGGGGTAAAGCTACTCACAACTGCTGCTTCCATCTCGCTTTTTTTTGCCAAAGAAGTGCATTTACTTAGACTTATAATGTCTTATGACCGATGCATTTAGAGATAGGGGATGATATAGGTAAATTGTACTTATTTTGTCTTCTGGGAAGCATGTATTTCAACCTTTACAATGATTTGCTTGCATTGTCGAGCTGATAAAAGCATTCGCTCCATGAATAAATGCAAATATAAATTACTGAAAGGTATGAGGATCATTTTAGTCAGTATGTAGCAAACAGAATGCAAACTTGAAAGGCTTGTAGACACTGTAATTCCCTGAGATTATACAGGAGATGGTGCTTTGAATTTTGTATGGACATTGTGCTCCTACATCGGGAGAGAAAAAGAAAGTGGAGGCTGAACGTGTACACCTCGCTCACAGAGCCAAGAAGCGAGCTTAAGCCGAAAAGGAGAAAGGATTTTAATCTTCTAATGTATCTATTGAACCTGTTCCACTAAATTTCCCATCATGCCCCTCTCGCTTCAGACAACTCTCACGCCCTCAAGACTGTCCCTTTTTATTCTTTTATTTTCCTCATTAATTTACTGAGCCACAGCTGCTGCCAAAGCTTTGGGCAGAAAGAAGCGAGGCTCCCGCTTTCTCTTGGCAGAACTACAGAAGGAGGAGGCGGAGGGAGAGAGACACTGGCTTTTACCAGGAGATATTTTGGAATTTGATTTTCATGTAGCTGTTATTGAATATTCCCTAAACAGACATATATTGCAGGGCAAAAAACACCCCGGTCAATGTGCGGTTTCCCTACAATTCAAGCGAAGACTGATTCAATTGTGACTGATCCAAATGTGCCTGGCATACACTCTAAAAATCAGCTGACAGTCACTCACCCAGTCTCCACCGGCTTTTGCAGGAGGATGTCGGCCGTACCGGGTGCATTCAGGACTGGTTTCGTCAGACGGATTGGCTGAGGAGAGGCCGGCCTAGAGCTAGTAATATTCCTTCCAGCGTCTGCAACAAAAAGAACGTTTTACACTGCTGCCATCTGGTGGAAACCATCGTCAAGTCAGCCAAACAAAATGCAGATCACATACTCGTCTGTCTCTCCAGGGGCAAAGTGGGGGAGACGCTGAGACTGACCTTCTGATGCTCCCGAAAGGACAACTGATAACTACTTTTGTCAGTCTTCCTGTCTGCTATCAACCGGTGAATGTAAATGGTCTATCTGGGTCTTGTGACTCACCTGTGCCTTTTTCCCAGATATGAGGGTCAGAGTATGAAATCATAGCAAAGCGTCGACGCACTTCATCCTGGTCTCTCTGGGTAATAAAAAAAAATAATAATAATAATAATAATAATAAATATATATATATATATATATATATATATATATATATATATATATATATATATATATATATATATATATATATATATATATATATATATATATATATATATACAGCTTTGTGAGTAGTGTGATTTGGTTCATTTAATTTCACATTAATATTCATATTTATTTTAAACATATATTAGTTGTGATATTAACAAAAAGGTTTCAAAAAAACTTTTTCAGGAAATCAACTGAATGAATAAATATTAACGAAAAGGTTTCAAAAAACTTTTTCAGGAAATTAACTGAATGAATAAAATATTTTTATTTTTAATCATTTCAGTTAGCATTCATTTTACTTATAACATCACTTTTTAATAATATTTAATTATTTTATCAATCCTTTTAATATGAGAAATTTTATATTAGAAGAAAATATGTTAAGTTACCAATAAGTTACAAAAAGTGTGGCTTCACTCTAAACTCATAAATATTATAATCTATGCCTTCAGCTCCCACACACTGACCTCCATCTCCTCCATCCTGAGCAACATGCTCTCTAAAGTGGGGCCCTGCAGCTGTTTCTCAGCATCAGCCTTGGCCACCTGCTGCCTCTCAGTAACCCACAGTGCTCGAGCTGCGTCCTCCAGAAGATCTTCCAGAAGAGCTTCGCTCAGTACGTCCTCACTGGCCCCAGGCTGTCAGCATTTACAGCACAGAATAGCAACGCACATTTTACATTTAACTGTTGCTTCAAATTGATCGTCCTCACATTTTTGTTATGCGTGAACATTTGTAAACTGAACCTTCATTAAATATTTAATTTAGCGTTCTTCAATAAATATTTAATTTAGTTAAGTCCTTGGTGCCGAAGGTCCAGGAATGCGAGAGCGAAGAAAAGTGTGGGTTTTCACCTTATCTGCAACCTTCATCCGCTCTCTGAGTGCATCACTTCCTGCTCCTACTACCTGCTGTACAAATAAGAGACAGAAACAGCAGAGACAGGATTCTTTATTTACATCCACACTAGACGGCCGTTCACAGTATGCCCAAAGGAAAAAAACATTGAAATATCAGAGGAAATGGTACAAATGGTGTACTCAGTCATACAAGGATTTATAGCTCTTGCTGATACACGGATACAAATGTCAGACATTTTTGGGGGAAAACACCATCAGATGAATGTCTTTACCTTGGCTTGATCCAACAGTGGCTGGATTCTTTCTCTAGCGGCCTGCTCAGCTTTTTCCGCCCATTGTGTCGGAGAGCCCACTGTGGTCCTACCATGGTCACATGTTTAGACACATCAATGGAAACACAAACTCAAGTGATCAAAACGTTCAATGAACCCTTTCCCCTCATTGAACTGAAGAAAACATTTCAAAAAAAGGATTGTTTGAACAAATAGTTTTTCTAACTTTAAATTAGTTATGCCAACTACAAAGGAATGACTGACTGAATGATTGTTGAAACTTATTACTTATTAAAAAGGTATTTATATATTTTAATGTAATTTATTTAAAAATTTTTATAGTTTATTAAATTAACTAAAAGGACGTGATATGAGATTAAAATTAATTTCCTGTTTGTTTAGATCTTGATTTCTATACATCATAATTCAACGCAAATGGATTATGTCAACTTCCATTTTGCTCATTTAAATTGATGTCAATCAATGACATTCTTTGATAAGAAATTCACTGCATTAGCTCCTTTTAAATGAACTCAATTAAACAAGCAGCAAAACTAATTTTTTATAATAATGAGGGAGCTGCTGTCATACCGGAGTTTGTTAATGCGGTCAGCCTCCTCTTTACTCAAACAATTCAGTTCTCTTAGTCTGTCTGCAGTCAACCGGTCCAGCCAGGCTTGCCTATAGCACATAAACCACATACGCGCCAATGAGCTTCGACTGTCGCCGTCTCATACTCAACAGTTAAAATATATCATCTTCAACAGCAAAAGTGAAAGTTTAAAATGTCACAACTGAGGACCATAGAGATGATCATTTAGTTAGAAGAAGAGCCCAGTGATAATAGAAATGTCTTAGATAACTGAAAGAGAGAGTCCATTATGTACCTAAGAGCTTCATTTTGGGCTTGATTTCTGTCGTGTGCTGAAGGGCTGAGCGGTGTGCTGCCACTAGGTCTGGTCTGTGGCTTCTGCCTTTCAGGGCTCTTTTTAGGTGAGAACAGACATCTGGGCTCTGGCCGGTTAGACACAGCACTAAACAGGTATAGATATACATATATATGCACACATTAGGAAAACACAAAAGGTGCAAGCATGTGAAGTCATGAGTCTAAGATGAATATGGATGAGATGCTGGATGTACTGACCGTGGACGAGGAGGAGAGTAAGGGGATGTTGGTATCCAAGGCACAGTGGGCTCTTTCTGAGGTACCTGGTTTTCCCTCAGTCGAGATGAGACTGTGGGCTGCTGGAAGCTGGCATCGCGAACATGACCGGCCTGCTGAATGAGAAACAGTGTTTTGATGTTGTTGTTTTTTTGCTTTTTTAACACTACCATTCAAATATTTGTGGCTTGTAAGATTTAATGTTTATGAAAGAAGTACTTTATGCTCAACAAGGCTGCATTTATTTGATTAGAAATTTATATATATATATATATATATATATATATATATATATATATATATATATATATATATATATATATATTTATATTTATTTATTTATTTATTTTTATTTTATTTTTTTAATTATAAATTTAAACAGGTTTACATTTACATTACATATTAAAATATAATTTATTCCTGTGATAGCAAAGATACATTTTCAGCCACCATTAATCCAGTCTTAGTGTCACAAGATCATTCAGAAAAGATATTCTATAGAATTTGGTGCTCAAGAAACATTTCTTTATATAATTAATTTTGAAAACAGTTGTGCTGATTAACGGTTTTGTGGAAACCCTGATACATTTTGGCATTACACATTTGAATGTTAATTTTAAAAAAAGCATTTATTTAGAATATAATTTTTTTTACTGCCACATTTGATCAATTTAATGCATCCTTTTGAATTTCTTTTAACATATTATTAACTGAAATGTACTGTTTCTCAATAAAATGCAGAGCTATAATTAAGTATGAATAAAATTATTATTATTAACAATATTAATTTAAAAAATAAACCTTAACAAGGTCTGGGTTGATAGCACTAGAAGTTTTGTTGGGCTTCTGTGCTTCTGCCGCTCTCAGTTTTTGATGATGCAAAAGGCTCTCTAGCCCTGCCTTCAGAACTTCATTGCGCTCCTTCACCAGTGCTTGTGAGGTCCTGTGGGATTTTGCTGCCAGTCTGCTGCCTGCATTCATTAACAAAATCTCAGATTTTCTTTTGCAATACCCTGAAATCAAATACCAGCCAAGGGAGCAACCAGCTCATTCCTCAAGCCATCACAAGATAAATAACTAAACACTGATTTTCATATACAGTGGCCCAAAAAGTATTTGTACAGTTAAATGATATTAAAATAAATGCAAATTATCAAAACCAGATACAATATCAAGCAAATGCTGCTAGCTCTAGTGTGTTTGTGTGTCAATATATCTAAAAAAAACATTTCTTTAAACTAAACTTGGTTAAATGTTTTTTCTATATAACGCAAAGACATTCAGACATGAATTATGGACAGCAACAAAACAAACTCTTTTTGAAAAATGAACATCGCTTTGGTTGTCATGGCTCACCTTCAGGCTTTTTTGTAGCAGCTGTCTTTTGGGGTCTTTGTGAGGTCCTCTCGGTGGGTGCTCTAGCAGGACGTGGAGGGGACATGCTGCGGGCCCTGACCCTGGTAGAAGTCTTTTCAACTGGGTTGACGTTCTGCAAATCAACTTCTCTTTTCTTGCATGTCTCCTGCTTACTCAGTGCTTGGTCCAACATCTGAGCGATAACAAATAAGATGGCATTAAATCAAAGCTTTGATATTCATCGAAATTTGTTTATATACGGTACATCACCTCTAATTTCTGCAGGATGTCGAGGGCTGTCTCTGGAACGGCAGATCCTTGCCCCACCTCTGCTTTGGCTGAGCAGAGAGAGAGCTGGCGAATCAGCTGCCCCAGCTCTTTGCAGTGGGTGGGCACTCTGTTCTCGGCAGGATCTGACACCTGGTTGATAAAGACCTGCATGGCTCTTACAGCCCCCCGGTGAGCAGCGGCCAGTCTGTCCATTGCCCTGGACTGAGAAGACATCCACAGAATCATTTAACCCCTGCATGACTCATTCTTGCGCTTAAAAAAATAAGCTATAATCGAATATTGATGTTTTTGAGTAAAATTAACTTTGGTACCTTTTGGGTGTGTTTGGCATTCTGGAAGCGCAGCTTGTCTAGATCCTCCTGTATTTCTTTAACCTTGAACAGAACAACAAAAAGTCCTGACGTGGATCCGTAAAGCCGCCTTTTCATCTCCGACAAACGACAGACCACAGAGGAGCAGCTGTATGAAAGCAGCTTTATTTGTGCGCAATAATGCTCGTGTTTTCATGCTTTACTGAATATATGCAAAATTCAAATTGAGCATTTTGCTTGCAAAGTTATTTGAACTTTTGAAGTTAAACGTGTGCACTCTAGCTGTGAAATGGGTGGTTATGTATAATTATGGCGAAATCATTATTTACACAACTACGTTAATTAGCCCTAAAAATATTATTATATTATGCATCGTATTTCTTATTTGGGGGTGAAATGCAACAATTGTGCATGAATATCCGAGACCACAAAAAGACAGCTTAAATTACCTTTTCGTTAACAACTAATAAATAGATTTTTTTCTTCCTTAAAAAAAACTGTATTGGTGAATTGCAGGGCTCACAGACCTGTGGCTGTAACACATAGATGATACGTGCAGAACGGGCCGCTTGCTCCTGTCGCCGGATCTCCATCCTTTGTTTCTCATCAGGCTCCAGAACCTCCACAGCGCGTCCTGCAGAAAACCCACAGGCACAACTTTTAAAAAAGTGTACAAAAACTACATACTATTGGTGCTCAGGATTAATAAGAATACCTTTATTAGCCAACTGCTCTATCCTTTGCACGTACGTGCTGAGCTCCTTCTGTAATTTCCGGATCTCCTGGGTGAGCTGTGGTTCACCGCTGTTGACTCTCGGGTCGAGGTCTTTATTGGGCGGCTGGCCCCGTTTAAGTTGGCTGTTGGGTTCCTGAGGCGTATAAACAAGCACTTGAGCATCATTTTTAAATAGTGTTTTTGGAACTGATATCTTTGGCTGGACTGCATAAGGACTGCAATCTATGTTTCTTCTTTGTGAGCTGATATTGTGGGATGTTTCTGCTGGTTCGGGTGACAAACGGCTGATGGTTTCCTGATGTTTCCTGCGCAGATCTCTCCTGGCGAGTCTGACGGCAGCCTGCAGACGCTCTTCTGAGAGGACTGAGAGACGTACGGAGCTGCTGCAGCTCTCCAGATCATCCTGCCTTTCTGTACGGGGTTTAAGTTTCTCTATTATGATGGGAGAAGGGGGTCCCACGCGGGTGGCTCGGTTGAGAACACTGGCTGTCACTGTATTATTGAACTGAAGCTGCGATAAAAAGAAATAAAACCAATTACGAGAATGAAGGAGAAGCTTGCTCACCGACAATCAAAATAAGTTTTATGTATCAAATAAATATAACACAATACATATACAATGCGTTCAATGCATCGGTAACTTACTTGCGTTTGCAGACCAGTCATAGGAGACCCAGAGGATTCTTTTCTAATCCATTCACGATTCACAGAGCCCAGGTCACCAATGGTCATAGCAGACCCCCTTTGGAAATCTGAAATCATCTTGAAAATATTTTTTACGTGCCGTCTTGACGGAAGTAACAAAGTCAACCAGTCCTGCTTGAGTAATCCTACTAAGAGCAATTATCTACTGATCCGATCGACTGCAAAAAAAAGCAATTGATTTATCGCACAATAACCGACGAGTAAGTCCGTGGTGTTGTATTTAAACATGACGGGAGGTTGGCAATGAGAAGCTAAAATCAAGATTTGTTTTTAGGAAACGTCAAGCAGTTTAAAACACCGCCATGACAACAAAACACTTCTTCGTGATGACCCGTCAGCTGTTATAATTGTGCTCGTGCATGTTGGCGCCCCCTATCGGACTACGTTACTGACTTCTGAGGCGATCCAAAAAGGTTTAATTAATTGAAAACATGATTTTAAGCTTTAAATATTGCGATGTATTGTTCATTAATTTTATATATAAAAAGGTAACCCAAAAAAAAAAAAAGTACATATAAATCTAATATATATATATATATATATATATATATATATATATATATATATATATATATATATATATATAATATATATATATATATATATATATATTTTTTACAATTTATTTATTTATATATTTATTTATTTACAAAATAAATTATATATATATATAATATATAATATATATATATATATTAAATAGTTTATTTTATTAAACATTTTTTTTGTAAATAAAACTCAAAACACAGTGTTGTAAATTAAGCTACTATATTTTCTCTATAACTATTAAAATAATGCACACAAAGAAGTGTAATCAATTAGACTGAAAAGGTAAACTAATAAAAATCATGCAAAGTCATGAAAAATCATGGAATTGTAAATATAGCTAAATAATGGCTTGGGTACCAAATGTACCTGCAATTACACACACACACACATGCACACATCTATTACGTAGGACATTTCAAGGGTAATCATTTGTACAATATTCTACAAAGCTCAGCTGCTCTCTGCCCTCGTTTACTCTTCAATAAGCTCATGTCAGAGACCCTGTCCCCATGGTAACACGGCCAACCTCACTCGAGCGCTGAGCCTCTGCCACAGAAAGAAGACAGCTCACCTGAATAGATGAGAATTAGAGCACATGAAATATGGTGCATGAACAGAACAAACAATGGGGACGAACTGCAGGCCAAAATGCAATATCGACCTGTGTATAGAAAGAGGAAATAAGAGCAGGGAAGGGACGAGAGAAAGAGGAGACTGGCCTGAAGGCCTGTCTACTAAATCAATGTGTTATTAAGCACGCAGACATTTCAAAAGCCCAAAAAGACGCAACCCAGGGTAGCACACAGATGACAGGAATATATTTCATTATATTAAAAAGCATTCAGGCAACCACTCTGAAGTATAGTCTATGTAGTATAGGTATGAGGGATGGTCCAGCTTGCACATTTCGTTCTTGTGTCCTTGGGAGATGAGGTGAATGTGTGCGTGGAGAGTAAAGGTGTAACTGGACGTACTCTGTTGATGTGCGCTGTTTCATGCAGCTATTTCTCCACGAAATCAAATTCCTGCCAAATGTATTGCAGTCAGTTGTAATTTCAGTAGGTGCTATTTTACATTCTTGCGACGGGATACATCAGTTCACAGGAAGTGGCTGCGTGGAAGAGGCTAAGGTGCCCAACCCGGGAATCGTTTCCGGGACATGTTTTCATTACCACAGAAGGCACTCTGGACTATATCTCACGCACTCAGATTCCAGAAAACCACTGGTCGTGTGAAAGAACCGTAATCAAATCAGGATCGTTACCGGGTTCAACCTGGGACTAGAAGGCACTCTGAAGACATTTGTCCCCTCTTGTGGCCCCTCTCTGACCATGAGTTTATGTATGCTTGTGTATTTAGTTAACAAAACTTCTGTGCGCAAACTACTCGAATTTCTAGTTCAGCCTTGCAAATGAATGTCCTTTTATGATTTAGATCCTTGCTCCGTGCTCTGATGCATTGATACTGTGAGAAAGTACTTTCTGTGGCCATGAAAATATCCTTTCTTAGTTTATGTGAATTTACAATGTATGTTCGCTGAACGAACAGATTTGTTGATGCCAATGTAACCCTGCTACAGTTACTAGCTAATATAAATAATTGCAATTGATCATAATTAAATGTAATTATTTCTCTTAACGAGACGATTTGCTACACATAATTGCGGGTTTAAAACTAATTCTGAATTACAAGATGTTAACTGACAATTAAAAGCATTAAAAGCATAATGGCAATAGTGTACTGTGACGGCGTGTCACAATACCTGTGTATAAAATACTTGATGGTCAGCTGAGTAACGCCTTTATGTTCAGACTGACAAAAAACAAAACCGGTATTTCCCCTCCACAGTGCAAACTAATGTGCTTATGTTACCTATTCTCCTAAGTAGTGCCACTTCAGACAGAGCTTCCAACACAGAACTCTTTCCTCTGATCACCAATGACAGCAATAGCTGGAAGATTCAGGTGCTTTTCAAGACCTAATGACCTGAGAGAGTCCACTAGGTCAATACATGGACGTGCTTTCTCTTCATAGAGCCGGCTTAGACCACTGCTTTCAGACATGTCTGCGAAATATGATCAAGAGCCAGAGCTTTATATTATGATAAAGTTTTATATTATGATATGATAAGCCCAAAAGACAGTATATTCGTATGCATTCAGATTCATTCTAAAGGGTAGTTATTTTACCTTTAAATTTAAATGGTTTATTTTATTGTACATTCACTGAATGTGGAAGGTATTGACAGATACAGCCATGATTTTGCACTTTGGCAGAAAAAATGAGAAACCTATCGTGACTGAACAAGCAGAATAAGAGGAAATCTCTGTCTCCACGCTTTTCCAAGCCAAAAAAGGGTTACATTTCTTAATATTTTAGTTTTGCTGTCAATCAGGAACTCCGCAGTGATGTGGTTCAGTTCCTTTTGAAAGCGTTAAAACACAGGAGACAAAAGACCAACAAGGAGAGGTCACACTGTTGGGTTGAGTGGAAAATTAGCTGGCTGGCAACAAAAAACTGTTTGTTTGTGGTGCTTTTCCCGAAGGCCCCAGACATTTGCTGGGTAAACAAAATGTGTGATTTGTTTCTGACTGAAAGTGAAAGTGTCAGCCTTTCAAGTCTAGGGAAGTTGTCTAGCCATGTACATTTTCCGAAAGAATTATTTTCATTCGTTTACACAATGTAATCATAATTCGGTCCACATCGCATGTATTTGGGACACACGCTTACCTAGAGCTGAGACTTTTTAAAAGAGGAGATTCATAGACACAAACGCAGGCACTGGTACCCATTTGTGATGAAAAATGATGTGCCCAAAATTCATTCATTCCAAACTTGAGCCAAATGTTGTTTTTGTTCAACAGATCACAGTTATTCAGTTAAAACTGAGTCAAATGAATGCATGAATATGAATATATGAATATAGACTCGATTTCCCATGTTGGTTACCTTATTATATTATTAAGTTATGTTCTCCTATGTAAATTATATGTAATTAAACAGTCAGAAAAAATAGAAAAGTAATCTATCAAGATGATTTCTACAGCTTATTAAATTCAATGGTGTTATATCGCCCTCTTGTGGATTCAAAAGACCGTTAGATTAGCTCAAATAATACATCTCATCATTTTCACAACATAAAAACATGCTTTTGCAAACCGTAATTCTAACATTAAAATAAAATAAAATACAAATTCCTTACATCAGGAATCGAAGTCAACATTCAAAATGGCTTTGCATAAAAGCCAGGTGGGAATGTTACGCTACGCTAGGCGATGACCTTGTTTAAGCTTCATTGATTTAAAAATCATTTGAATTTTCTCTACATTAGAAAGCGTTCATAATGCCATCTATATCACACTGTAGCCCCGAACCGGCAGGCCGCAGGGGAATTACCCTCCTTATTCAGACCTGGCCAGACTCCAAGCTAATCTCCCCACAGGACAGTGCTGTGGAAACGGGCACAAAGCATGACCAACGCTTCCTCTGCTTTGACGACTAATTATTCCAAAATCAATTGAGGACAGCCAACAATCTGCCACGCAGGCCAAGGTGGCAGGGATGCAGAAATTGCAAAAGGTTGCTAAAAACCAATTTTGTCGACTCTCGTCTACAAAACACTCCTGTTCTCAGAGTTTCTCTTACAAAATAACACGGACTACGATCTTGGTGTTATTTGCAGTTTCTCACCACCTCTTCGAGCTTGCTAACTCATTCTGCAAAAATAGAACAGGTTGGCCTACTATTGTGCGGCAGGCAGCTATTTTTACCCCCCAAAAAAATGTCATTCAAGTTCATGTACAGTAATGGCATATTCACACCCAGGACAAAAACAATATGATTAAAAAAACGTACTAAATGTAAAATCAGAATCCACTGCTTGACTATAACAACACGGGGTAACAATATCGTCGGAATTACGCTGAAAACGATTTATTTTTCTAAGCTGATGAGGAATATATGTGTAGAAGCTGAAGTGAACAGGCTTTGGTTTGGTTGTAGTGTCTGCTCAACTTACAGTCATTGTACTGCCAAGGTCAACTATCAACACAAATCTCATCAGAAACCAATGTTCTCTCATTGCCCTTGCACCTTTTCAGTTTGTATGTTTACCAGTGCCTTTTCTACTTTAATATGTGTTTGTTCCCAATCAAAAAACACTCACCTGTGGCCATTTTTTATATATTGTTTAGTCACTGGCGCATAAACGATAAATACATAGTTGGTATTTGCATATGGAAAGCCATATAGTAATAGTGATAAACTTAACCAAATGCCAGTCCTTCGTAAATAAAAACATAAGGCAAACTGTTCATTGATATATTGCATAATTATATTATATCGCATAAGAGCAGGAAAAAAAAGTGTCCCTTGCATATTTTACAAGTCTTTATTTATCCTTATCTCACTAGAGAACCTTGTAGCTTCACAGTACCTCTGCTGTACGAAGTATGAACAGAGGGAGAACAAATATGTCCTGACAACTTTCAGTTCAGTTTAATTATTGAGCAAGTGAAGAGACACAGTGTCTCCAGAAGATTTACTCATCAAGCAAACGCACACAGACACGCCGACAGAGACTAACATTGGGAAATGGCATGATCAAGAAGATAATAAATCCATATCCAATTTACCGTACAGGAAAATACATGTTCGCGTCATCAAATCCAGTCGGCTCTAATTAGGAGAAACATAACATAATCCAATCGTAATGATAACTGGCAATTGCAGAAAGCTAAAACAGACGTATTTAGCACACACTGTAAAACTCCTAGTCATAAATTGTTTATTATGAGTTATCTAATGATTGCATCATAGTTTATCACTGCCGTTAAAATTGGCATAAGGATGATGGAGATAAAAAAAATCGTATTTAACAGGAAGACCAAAGAAGTTACTTTCGGAGAACCAGTCACGTGTAAACGTAATGCACACTCAAGAATGGACCTCAAAGAACCTACACTCATTCAACTTTTACAATGAAAGTGGGTAAATAATAGCAATTCTGGAGACTTTGGTGTTGAAGTTCAGTCAGCAAACGTCACACAAAGCAACGATCTCTCAGTGTGGGTGAAAATTAGCTGGCTAAATCTTATACAGTGCATTAAATAGGAACGTTTATGTTAAATATTGTATACGGTCCCTTTCCAAATGAATAAATGAAATGTAAAACCAAAGTAAGACTGTCCCCAGAGCTGGGGTCCACAACAGTTTCTAGATGTTATTATAAGATGGAAAGGGGCCCAGATTCCTGTATGAAGGTTCTGAATGCATACATTTATATCGCAGTTAAAGATTTACCATCTATCATTAAAAAAGGAAAACACTGTGAATACATTAACTAAACAATATAAAATGCATGATAATACCATTCTAACGATAACTGATCTTAAAAAATAATAAGAGATGAATAAAAAAATGCAACATGTAGAGATTTTCGGAACATCCTTGTAGTTTTTTAATGATATATTATAAGGTTCCTAGTTTTAACTTACATCATTTTGCTGTAAAGGAGTACATGTGTTGTGCATGATAATTTTACTTTTTTTAAACAGTATAATTGTGCTGTTTATGTAAAATTATAGGCTTCTTTTTAACATATATAATAAGTTAATATGATTATTATACCATTTTAACACCATTTTTTATTTATTTACCAGAGAAAATAACTAACAATTTCATTTAAATAGGAAATGCATTCTAAATTATGTAAGCCAAACGTCAATATGGGCAGATTATTGCAAAGTGAACTTATACAACAAAACCTGAATGTTATTAAATGATGCATCAAATGCTACAACACAATCATAATCGTCTAATCGTCGGAATCGTACCATCCCGAATCATTATTGCTATTTAACGTAAGGCGCAATATAGGAAAATAAATCGCAATATAATACTCTATAAATAAAACGCAAGTTAATCAGTTTAAATAAGCAAAGTCACAGCAGAGGAAGGTCATTCGCGCCGATAAACGCGCTGTGTTGGGACGGTTTGCATAGTGCATCAGAAACAGCTGTAACATCTTCTTTCGGTCGCACGTGATCGATTCCGGTGAAGCAGTCTGTGTCCACGTAAACTATCCGCGAAGGCACGAGCCGTTTGTCTTCGTGGTGTTGTTGTGACTACTATCTGGGGTCCAGAAGAGCACGTAGTAGATGGCTAAGAAGAAAGCTGCGATTGAAACGCACAGGAAGTAAGCGATGCCCATCGCGACTTTCACCCAGATCTTCGTGGCTCTGTTGGCGTGTTTCACCCTCTGGTCTCCGGGATAGCTCGGTCTGCGCTCCGCTCCGTTCGTCCTGCCGGTGCCGACGGGCTTGTCTCCTCTCATCCTGAGATGACGGATATTCCTGATGTTTCCAGCGGTCAGGGTTTGCTTTGAGAGGTCCGGTGCAGGTGACTAGATTCCTGCACTTCTCCGAGGGCCGACGGAGTGCTCCTGCACCATCAGAGTGTTTCTCATGCCTCAGAGACGCGCACTAGTTTTAATTGAACGCTGGGCGGAGTTTAGCGTCCTCCACCACTGGTGGGCTTCATCTCTTATGGAACAAGACCTTCTATATTATAAACTATTATTATTTTGATAAACATCAATACTAGATTTGTAAAGAAACTATTTAAAGACAGTACTAGCTTTTCTTAAATGAGATACGACTCATTTTATATTGACCTCTAAATATAATAGTAAACGCATCGCCTTTTGAATTCATCTTTTCATTTTCAATAACGGAAAATGGTTAATCATTTTAACAGGACAATTATTAAGTGAAACTTGCTTAAAAAGGAGCGCTAACGCAAATGAAAATTATGCCATTAATTACTCACCCTCATGTTGTTCCAGAACCATAAGACCTTTGATCATCTTCTCGGAACACAAATTGAGATTTTTTTTTTTTTTAATAAAATCAGAGAACTGTTTCTGTATAGACAGCAACTACCATGGTAAAGGTCCAGAAAAGTAGACAGGTGTCAGAAAGAACATCATTAAAATAGTCCATGTGACATCAGTGGTAGCTACAAAAATACCTTTTGTGCACAAAGAAAACAAAAATGACTTTATTCGACAATTTCTTCTGTTCTGTGTTAGTCTCCGCCACGCATTCGTGAAGCATATGCTGCACCTAGTTTACAAGCAGAAGACAACACACGCAGTAACTTAAACAAATCTTCATAAACATGTCTGATGATATCGACAAAGAATGTTTTGCAATTTTTTGCCCAGCCTTAAGTGGTCCAGAATAAACAGACGATGAACTACTGCGTCAGCATGAACGCTTACATCGGAAATGACCATAACATAAAAAAAACCCTCTTTTTAAAAGACCATGTAAATATACCGTAAAATTGGTTTAACAATTAAGTAATTACGTTATGCAAAGAAAACATTCATATTTACATTTTATTATCATTTCCCTGATCATACAGAAAACATCACCCTGAGCCAAATATGAAATAATACATAAGGCAAAGATGTCATTTATTATTGTTAAGTACAGAAACAGATGCACTGCTCGCTTATTGTTCACACATCTTAATAGGGTGATAAAAGCAACCAAAATATCTCCAGTAAGCTTAAAAAAAAAAAAAAAAAAATTGCATGTAGTCTTAGAAGAAAATTTCAGAGGAAAATCCTACAAACACTTCAGTATCATGCTACGTGCACTTCTGAAAAGCCAAACCAAACCTCCTACAAGAGGCAAACCAAATTATATATAAATTTTCTACCCAAACAGGAAGACATTTCATCTGCAGGGAGATGCAGCGGGTGCGATACAATCACAAATGTCATGATTCTTTCTGCTCCAAGAGCCCAGTTGAAAAACAGGGATATACAACGCACATGTGAAGAGAGAAACAAGCACTCGCACGAAACCATTGGAATGTCTGTCGGTCTAAAAGACACATACATATTGTATTCGAGCTCCCGCTCAATTCATTCAAATTCAGGGACACGCACAAAAACACCTTCGATAAATGCATAAGATTACTAAACGAACATGATGCATGAACAAAACATCAAAAAAATGGTCAATAAACCAATATTAGATTTGATAGCCATGAGGTACACAATCTCTGCTGCTCCAATTGTTTAGCTTTCCTCATTCAAACTCTTTACAATTTCCCATGATTTTATCTTTGGTCAGTGAGCACGTAACGTCTAGGGCACCAATCGTTTATAGCAAACTTAAAATCCAAGGCTCATCTTCATAATTATAATATTAAAATGTCATCGTTTCATAAGTAGCCCTGATTAAAAAAAAAAAAAGAAATAAAAAAAAAAAGAAAAAGAAAAGGTAATGCCCTAGTTTACAAAATAATTGCAATGAAGCATGCCGGTTTTAAAAATAAATGCATATTAATATGTTCCTTATTGATCTTCAAAAGATAAATTTGAGCTTGGATATTGTCTATCTGAGTTCTGCTCTGCCAAATTGTTTTGCGTCCTTTTGGTCTAGGGTGGTTTAAACAACTTTAGGGAACAGGCACTTCCACCACTCCGTCATAAAAAAATATTCTTATGGTTTGAGTATAATAAGCTTTACAGGGTAATCCCAGGGTAAACGTAAGAAAAGTACAGCAGCTTAGCTCAACAACAGCAGAGTGCCAACCAATGAGGAATAATTAAACAATACAGCGAGTTGTTTGGGTGAAGCACTGACAGGGATCCAAAGATGCCCCCTTGACCCCATTAATTTACAGTCAACCTGATGTCTTCTCTTTTCTTCTGCTTACCTCCTGTTCCAGTTTGTGAAGCACCGAATTCACCTGCATTCAGTCCTCAGCCTGTTGACATATATAAATCAGTCAGGATGAAAAGATTAACACTAAAAAAAAAAAACACCCAGTATGAGTGATAAAATAAACTGTAAACCACCATTTCAGTTGCTTTGTTTAACAAAGACAGCAAAAAAGCATGTACTGTAGGTCTCCTAATGTGAAACTCAGACAAAAAGTGCCAAGGTTTTCATTACTGCTCTGATCCGGAAGTCCACTGTAGTTTCCTCATAAATGCATTTTTAGCGATAAAAAAAATGTTTTCCTGTATGTTTCCTCTTAGTAAACAGGCTAAACGTAGCAGAATAATCAAATTAAAGGAAACACGAGAATCTTGTTATTGAGCCATTAGAGTTTGTGTTTTACATTTCCAGTGGACAGCAGAAAGCTGAATGAGGGAACTGGCAAGATATCACATCCACGCATTAGATGCTAATGAGAAGTTAGCCGCATAATAAACTGGTATGATGTAATGGCAATAAGCAGGAGCAGGTGGAGAAGGACAGTGATCCCAAATGACTGAGTGACAGGGTTGAGCCTTCGGCAATGGGGTGGATATGACATTAAACATTCACAAAACAATCAAGAGTGGTTTCTTGATTTAAACTCACAGGGAAAGGGAGACAATCAGAAGTAACAAGCAGCACAACATTTATTCGCCATTCCAGCATTGTGCCAAATGTCAACATTATAAGCTACAAATTCAGTTGTACGAGTAAAAATCCTACAGACACAGTACAAAATGAGGTGCAGTCACATCAGTGATATTTTGACAAGATTTCACAGGAACTAAAGGACATTTGTGTATGTATGATGAAACGCTCAGACTAAAGCCATTTTCTTAAACCAAGCAGCTTTGCTTTAGTCAATATGTCAATTTGCTTGACTAGCGTAAACCTATTTTGCATTCTGTGAGGAAAACAAAAACACCTCAACAGTAAATCAGACTGCATGGATTCCCATTCAAATGACTGAATTTACCTGTTAAAATTAGCTATATGGTCAATGTAACGCCTCAAAAGGGATGTAAAAAAGGAGAGATAATTCAAATCTCACACTTTAGGAAAAAAAACAAACGTTGAGAATAAAGGCCACCAATTTCATTTTTCCTTTCATAATGTTTGGCTAGGCTTTTAGTTTTGATTTTCCTGTGATTTGTAATTGAATTTGATCCTGGCCTCCCATTGCTTTTAATCAAAGAATTTCCATGACATTTCCAGTTGTTTGTGATTACTGGATAAGGACTCTTCTACATCATTTTACCGAGATTACTGTGGCTTATTTAAGCCATAGCCATTAAAACACGTCACGCCAAATCTTTTGTTCAAAATGAGTAAAAATTCTTAACTCTAGCTGATAGAATAATTTTTAAACAATGCATAATTAAAAGATAACTAATAAAAATGTGCATGATTTTTTTTTTTTAATTAGAGTTTACTAAAACTGCAGGAACCCTGATCATTGGAGGACTTTTTTGTGCAGTCCATATACATAAACAGTGGGTTTGATTTACAAAAAAAAAAAAAACCCTCATTAGATAGGTTTCCATCCAAACATGCGAATATGACTTATGTGCCAAACTGGAACATAATATAAAACATTTGCAAATAAAGCACAGTTTCCATCCAACGAGTCACAGAGAATAAAATAATCAAAAAATGACTTCTGATGCACATGCTGTAATTTATGCGGTAAACGTGTTTCCATTGTACTTTGTGCACATTTTTATTAGCATATCAAAAGTTTATCCTACTTCATTTTTTTGCATACGGTTTCTAAGCACTTTAGAACTTATGAGCATCTTGTAATTTCCATCCAACGTTTTTGTTTTATGCGATATTCCAAGATGCACATACAAATAGGATGGAAACAGCTATTTGAACTCTGGTGTACATTCATTTTGCGTGGCTTGATAAACATTCATACACGACAAACACTAAAATGACATGAAATCTAATAAGACGGCATACAGTCTCTGGAACCATGTTTACCCTGTGTAATTCATTTCTGCAAGCTGCTCTGGGAGAAAAGCCAAACAGCTTTCCCCTCAATGATAATGATCCTAAACAGCAATCAAATGGGATCCTGTTGGGATGATGATATAGATCACTCACGTTGGCAGTCTACACACAGACACATACATATACAAATACACACATATTTTTATATATATATATATATATATATATATATATATATATATATATATATATATATATATATATATATATATATATATAAAATGCTTTTGCAGAAATGGAATATAAAAAAAAAAAAAATCAAAACAACACTTATTTGCTCAAGCAGTTTGTGACATGCATGAAAGGGGAAAAAGCCAAAACCCATATCCAAACATGTCATCCAGGGAAAAGTGTGAAATCAAGGAGGTGCATGATCGACAATGAGGGAGATCCGGGAGCACAGTAAACGTGGGATATTAGTGGTGCTGGAGGAGGTGTGCAAGGTTCACAGTGGAGAATGACAGCCAGTGTGAAGCTGCAGACAGAAGCAGTCAGTCCCAGAGGAAGGGAGGACTGTCATAGCCTGAGGAGCTGCATTCCCATTTGTCAAAGACGATAGAGACAAGCCCGATAGCAGATGCCATCTCATGCCATGAGACAGATGGACACGGGAACATAAAGGAGACATGAGTGTAGTGAACGGGGAGGGAGAGACAGAGAGACCAGAAAGACTGAAGTGCACGGAGAAAAGGGGAGGACGTTGGTTAGTTATAAGAAGTCAGCTGAAGCAAGGGACCTCTTTCGAAAAGCCACAGTCTCAAAGCTGGTAATAAGAACAGCACCTGAGGACGGTTGATCTGAAGAATCCACTGCTATATCCTCCACAACCTCCGTTTCAAGCGGACCCTGATCCGGCTCTACAATAGGGGCGTCACTGTCCTCTGAATAAGAGGATAAACAGGATATGGAGGAGAGTACAATTAAGGATTCATTTGGAGGAAACCATTAACTTTGTATGTTAATTAACTGTTTTGACTTACTGCTCTGGTTGGCGCTGTCTGGGAGGGGCGGCACTACGGGATCTGCTGTGTCATGGCTGCCCGAGGTGGTCGTGTCGGCAGATTCAGCTGTTACAGGCTCCTCTGGCGTTTCACAGGAAGCTGACTCCACCACTGAATGTGAAAAGACACTTAGTTTTTCATTTAATAGTTAGATTTCACGCACGCACACATGCATGGAATTGACTGCCCTACTTTGTGGCTCCAACACTAACAGCTTGCAAAAACTACTGGAAGTAATAAGGAAATAAATCATGTGTGAGATTTAATGGCAGATGGAGAAAATTATGCACAGCACAGACCTTGCTAAGTGTCTTAAGCACGGTTAAAAAGAGAAACTGTGAAGTACTTAATAAAGACAATAATTATTCAACCTGTAGATGTAATTTCTTTGCTTTCTGGTTCTTCTGGCGGGCTAGGGGCGGTCGTCGTGTTATGTTCAGCCGGGTTATTCTTGGGTTGAGCTGGACTGCTTTCAGTGCTGCTTGGCCTCAGAGGGCTCTCGCCCAGACTGCTCTTAGGAGAAAGCATCTCCATTTCTTCACCCCAGTCTGATACTGGCTGGTGGCCATCCGGAGGGGAGAAAGGGCTGAGGGGTTTAGCTCCCTCTGGTGTACTGAGCATCTCCTGTGGGGAAGGGATGTGGACTTTTGGTCTTGGGGTACGTTGTTCTTTAGGGCTGGGAGTAGAAGGTGCAGGAGAGGTAGGAGTCTTTTCTGATGGTTTAGCGTCTTTCGATTCTTTCTCGTGATGTGCTTTTGCATCTTCTTCCACATCTTCCTCTTCACCATCGCTGGCATCCTCCCACTCATCGTCATCCTCTTCAGCAAGGCCTCCTTCATCAATCTTCTGCACAGCAGGAGAAGGTCAGGAACAATTTAAATAATTAAAAGCAACCTTTATTCATAAGGCTCTTTAAAAGAACTCTTATTACCGTGCTCAGTACCTAATAAGTGTTTTCAGGCCACTTACCTTGTCTGACAAGGGAGCCTTGAGGGTTTCATCCTTGTTTTCATTTTCCTTCTCTTTGACCTTCTCTTCATCCTTTTCCTTCTCTTGCTCCTCCTTTCCTCCTTTCTCTTCTTCATTTTCTCCTTCCCATCGATTATCATGCATGCTTTAGAAAGGAAGTATTTTGGTCAAGGAACATTAATTCATTAAATGCAATTCAGAATGATCATTTCTAGTCCATAATGCCACTTGCTGCAAAACAAAACAATTTCAGATTCCATATAGTATTAAGATGCATTTTAGTGATATAATCATGCATATCCTGGAGACCACATTGTAGTAGTCCCAGAGCACAAAATGAATCGTTTGATAATTTTTGACCCTTCTTGTAGTCATAATGGCGAAGAAGGTTAACGATCATTGATTGATAAGGGTAAAGCAAACCAGTGCAATATTATTATAGATACAGAAAATGCATCTTACTAACAGGTGAAAACAGGACCAAACAGGACCAAGGGCCAACGTTTTGCAAAGGTTTTGCAAACCTGCCCCAAAACACTTCAGGTACAGACAGAACTCCACAGTTTTTAGAGCAATGTTGGTGTGGTCTTGAAAGACGGTTCGTTCTTCACAATGCAGAGAACTATTTCATACCTGTAGCTTTTGCCTTGACCGCGACCCTTCCCTCGCCCACGGCCTCCTTGTCTGGGCTTGCCCTGTCCCAAGAAGTCTCCAAAGGTTGGTGCCTTGGGTGGCCTCTTGCTGTCTTCTGCACAAGAGAGATTACAGCAATATTTATCTTTGAAGGTTGATGAGGGCTGAGCAAGACCTTGGAAAACAATTCTGCGTCTGAAATCTGCGGTGGAGAGAGATGACCCTGGGCTCACAGTAACAGATGGCACCCTGTCATTCTGATGGATTGCCCCTCTATGCATCACTCTTCAGGATGAGAGGAAGGGAATGGATGAGAAAAACATGCAAATGTGCCCTTGATTTGACAGCACTGTGATGAGACTTGACTTGAACGTTGTGAGGTACATACTGGGTTTGTGAAGCACTCAAAGCCAAGACATCAGCAAATGAGCACGTGTCAAAAGCTGCAAGACTTTCTTTGATGCAAAATAGGTACTTAGGTTTGTTATGAGTATTTTTCTTTAGAATACAGATGTAATGTAAAAATCACAATGTTAGGGAAAGAGTGATGTTAGAGGATTGTGCCTTAGCAGGGGAATGTCATTTGAGCATAAGCCAATTAGATGTATACTACCATCCTGGAACGTGCTGAACTGATGTTCTCATTTAAAACATCTCAGAAGATAAGCCTTTTTTAAAAAAGTTTAAGACTGGTTTTGTGGCAAAGATATCATTTATATTATACTTAGAGTAAAAGAGTATTACATTATCGTTTAAAATAAATACGTTTTAAATAATCATTAACAATGCTTGTAGAAATTATAAAAGTTTCACATTTTTAGCTGTTAATATTGGGATGAGTTAAAAAATAAATTAGTTGCCTTTAAAAGGAAACGACAGGCATAGAAGTATCAACTGTCTATTACTTAGCAAATTATAATATTATAAAATGCCTTTTTTAATCCCGAATACCTGTGCCTGAAAATGATTGGTGAAACTATTTTTTGTCAACTTAAGAGTTTCATGCAACAGGCCACAGAAACATTTCACTATGAGTTTTTAAGGTTAAGGTCCTTGCACACAGTCAGAAATTAGTTTGTATGCATTTTTTAGTATTCATAATCCTTTCCGATCAAAATGCTCGCTTTGGATGCGAAAATGCAGAAAATTTAACCTGATCCTATTTTTGTTTAAAGGAACAATCCACTTTTTGACAACAGGCTCATTCTCCAACTCCCCCCTAATTATAGAGTTTTCTCATTTTTGAATCCATTCAGCCGATCTCTAGGTCTGGAGATAGCACTTTTAGCATAGCTTAGCATAAATCATTGAATCTGATTAGACCAGAAGCATGTCGTTTAAAAATTAGCAAAGTTTCAATATTTTTCTTATTTAACTTGACTCTTCTGTAGTTACATTGTGTACTAATTTTCCTGACTAAAAATAAAAAAATGAAGGGTCAAGTTTTAAATAGGATAAATAACGAAACTCATGAGATGCTTCTGGTCTAATCAGATTAAATTATCTATGCTAAATTATGCTAAAAGTGTTATCATCAAGTCCAGAGATCAACTGAATGGATTCAAAAACGGTAAAACTCAACTTTTTAAAGTTTGGAGGAATTGGAAAATGAGCCTATTTTCAAAAACGTGGAGTGTTCCTTTAAATGATAGACAAAATGTGCAAAAACCTCACTTAAGTCAAAAATGCAAGGAGTTGCTGGGTACGTTATCTGCAAAATGACCGGGAAGCAAGTTTGAAATAATGGCTGGGCAACTGGCAGAAATCAATGAAAAGGAAATGTTATCTCAGCTATCCAGCGAACTGCATTTTAGACTATAGATAATCCAATCAGACACACACACTCCCCACTGTAACTTATTATGGAGGAGTGAAAAGCAATTAGAAACTATCAGCGCAGGAACAGCTGTTGGCTTGCACTCAGACTAGGGCCAATGTGAAGCAGGGCAAAGAGACACTCGCCACACACACACACACACACACAGTCCCATGCCTTAAGCTGACCTGAAGGTCCACTGCGTTGATGTACATGGGCATTGCGCCCCCTAGCTGCTGAGAAACCACAGCACAAAACATCACTGAAGAGCCACAGACACAAGTTTTACAAAACAGAAATGTAATAAATGTGTACAAATGTGTGGCTACTTTATGCTTTTGTTGGAGTATTGTGATCTATTTGCTGGCTGCATGAATTAATAGACACTCTAAAAATGTGGGGTGACATTTATAGTTCGTCTAGAACAGGTATCAGGTGGTCACTGTGATGGGTGTGGAAGTATTTGTGCGTGATTTACCTCTCCTGTTGCTTTGTTCTTGTGTGCCCTCACCAGACACAGCTGAGTCCTCCTTGAACCTGTGAAAACGCCACAGGGTCACTGGTCATCTCATTCTCACCCTGTCAGCTCGAATTACTCCTATGCACTGAATATTTATCTTCCTTTCTTGTTACACTCGGGCAGAAATTAAAGGGATAATTCCACTCCAAATAAAAATTCTGTTATCAGTTATGTCATTTATGATGCTGTTCTGATAAACACACACAAATTTACATATGTATATATGTACATGTTTATAGCAAAATCTCTTTGATTCTCACATTGTATCCGTTTTCTGGGCATCCCACTCTCGTCTCCACTGGCCAGTGGCGTTGCGGTGACGAGCCAGTCGTTCTTCGTCAATCTGCTCTCGCTCCTTTTTCCAGCGGAGATACTCAGCTCTTTCTCGACCAGTCATGGATAGAGTCATATCCACTGAGCCTTTACCGCTTGGCCTACGATTCTGTTATGGGATTAAAAAAGAGAGAGAGAGAGAGTCTCTACCATTACCATTGAAAGGTGTGGTGCTGGCATGATTTTTTACAGTATAATCAGTGAAATATTACTACAATTTTAAAAAAAAAAAATTATATATATATTTAATTTATTACTAGTTTGTAACCAGGCCGTTTTGGGTCACTATTGACTTCCATAGTATGAAAACTAAAATACCATAGAAGTAAATGGTGACCCAAAACAGCCTGGGCATCATACAGATTTGGAACTACTCGAGGGTGAGTACATTTAAATGTCTCTGTTCCTTTAAAAAAAACTAAATTGCTTTAAATAAAATCAATCTGCTTAGTACCGTCCACTCTTTCTCAACCTCTGCACCAGTCTTCACATTGTCAAAGTCCACACCACCCCAGTTGCGCACATGTCGCCGGCTTCCCTCCTTGCGGTCAGTTTCTGATATTGGCCCACTACGCCGTGGGTCATCAAGAAAGTTTCTGATGGGGTTCTTCTCTCCATCAGCCTGCAAAAAACAAATGTTAAGTATGTGTGTGCGCATATATAATATTGTAACTGGAATAATCACGAAAAAAAGAGAAAGCTGGGTTGACAAAAACATACCCTTTGACCTCTCTCATATTCAGCAATCTTTTCCATCTCTTCGTTCATCTTCTCTATGTTCTGTCTTCTTTTTTCCTCCCACTCCTGAGAAATTGGATATCATTTATGATTCTTAGTGTTTAAAACCAAAATCTGTTGTGCTTCAAAGAAGATCTAAAACATAAAAAAAGGTTAAGAATACTTCCTTGTCATTGATTGAAATTTTTTTACTACTTCCTACTCACCTTGGCGGGCCGCCTAACTATATTAACGGCCGCCAAAGTATATTTGGTGACACATTTTTGTTTTTTTTTTACTATTATTACCCTATTAGACTTGTTTTTATTAGCCAGAGATAATGAAGCCAACCACGACCGACGACAGACATTCTCCAGTGTCTCCCATGATTTATTAAGTGTTCTATAATACCTCAATTACAAAACTATCAGAAAATGTCACTGGTGACTGTCAATAGTGACCTTTGATTTCCTGTCTGAACCTGATCCTGCTTGCGTTCCTCCTCCTCCTACTCCTCCTCCTCCTCCTCCTCCTCCTCTTCCTCCTCCTCCTCTCCGTCCACCTCTAGACGTGCGTTCACTTCGAGCCGGACCCTCTCCACCATCACCATCCTGAGGTTGCCTTTCTGACCATGGCTCAACTTTTAAACGTGGCTCTCTTCTTCCGCCGCGGTGGCCACCTCTGTTCAACCGGCCTGATCCTGTTCTCTGGGGTGGACTCTCACCATGAGGCCGACCAGACTCTTCTTCTTCTGGACCCTGTTCTCCACGATGAGCGGCTGGTTTCCTGTCATTCACCACACGCTTTTCCTAGAAAGGCAGTATGAAGAAAAAGTGTTTTTTAGTCCAAGAGTAAAAGGTTTAACACTTCTATTCAGTAAAGTTCAAGACCAATTTAATTTTAGTATAACTACTAATAGAAAATCTATTAATTAGGTTTTCACTTTAGTTCAAGAATTTAGAAATTTTATATGTGTTTGTAAGTTGTAATTTTAAGTATTTAAACTTATTTTGTTCATTCTGTTCCAAAGGCAACATTTAAAAAAAAATAATAATAATAAGTTTGTCTTTCTTTACATAAATTAACAAAAAAAGAATAAATCTGTTAGGAGTTTTGGTTAACAATATCAACACTGCATTAGACATGTTGTCATACCTTCTTTTTTTTTTAAACTGGAAATCACTTTTATTATTATTCTTGGGGCAATACCAATTCTGTCTAGTTCAACAAGTATATTTGAAGAAACTGAAAGGCATGACCTTCACAGACCACTATAGGAGGGTCTATCCCAGCTGCGCGGGCCATCTGTGATCCACTGAAACTCTACAGGTATTGATTAAAATGCTTTACAGCTCATCCCAGCCTTCCCCAGGTGGGAAATTAAAATCCTGAGAGCTGTGAGGAATGGGAGCGCTAATTAACTACATGCTCTTGTTCTATATCGAAGCTGATGCAAATCAGCGTTTTTAGGCAATTCAAAAAAATCAAACTTGAGTTAAGAAACATTGTATATACTTATTAACATTCAACATTAACATTAAATATTTACATTAACACAGCAGGAGCAAAATGTTTCTTACAACTGTGGACTCTATGGCTGTGAAGACAGCGATCAGTTCTTTGTAGGGGTGCGCAATATATTGTCTATAATAACATTCCCAGCGTTACTAGGTTTTATTTTGAGTCATTCATATTTCCGTTCTATGAAAACATTCTGCCATCTCTCTTTACCCCAGCAGGTTTGGACAAATCAACTGTCACCGTGAAGTTTTCCTTTTCCGTCTTTCTCCGTTCAGACTCGGGCTCGTGAGGGCGGGGTTTGCGGGTTGTTGTCACAGCGATGCCCTCCTGTTCGGCCTTTTTCTTATCTTCCTGTATTTCCTGGTGACACAAGAGAAGAGAAGCAAGCTGAATGAATTAATTAAACTGACCAAGATAAAAGCACTGAATCTTGAATATCTTAAGGACCGCATCCATGTACCATGAATAATGCTTCAAGTCAAATTAAATAACTACTAGCGGCACACCAAAAAAAAAAAAAAAAAACTGGCATAGCGGCAGAAGTGTATCAGATTGCGGCCCTCAAACTCACCTGATATCTCTTGACCAAAGCCTCATTCTTCTTCCGTAGAGCTTCAATTCTTTTATCCAGCTCTGCGTCTTTCTCCTCCTTTGTCTTTAGATCCACCACAGCAGACTGACCATGAAAGAAAAAAAAAAAGAGACAGGTGGGAAAAACCCCACTGATTAATTACACTTTTAACACATTTGGTCTACATGCTGAACAAATGTAGACCAGACCAGGTCTGGAAACTGTCTAGGAATGAAAATTATATTATACAACAAAATTAACATTATTCATTTAAGTTATCTGACTGATTTGTTTTAGTCTTGACATGAATCGTAACAGAATGATGATAGCGAGCCTCACCATGGCTGGAAGCCTGTCCTAAAGCAAAAGGCGGAGAGCTGAAGAAATCCCTGAACCTAAAAGGAGAGGAGACAAGAATGCAATAAGAGCAAAAAATAAAAATAATACAAACTCCCACCTTATTTAACCGCATGCTTGATCATACGACCAGAACTATTCAAATCTCACAATAGGGGAGGTTGGCATCATCATAAACCCTCTTATGAACACAGACTATATAAAGCCCTGCATAAGCGTATTAGTGAGAACACGACACTTTGAACGAGGCATCCGAACGTTTAAATATATTGCCAGGGCGTGTTTACACTAAACTACGGCTCTAAAACGAGTGTGAGGACTACTACAATGTATCAATACCATCAAAGAAGCTGCCAAGAGTCTTTGAGCCCAATTCATGAGACGAGCTCACGTAGCTTTTTGATTTAACTGAAGCAAAAAGGCAGTACGAATGAAATACAGACACGCAATGAATGTTTGTGAAATATAGACAGATAAATAAATGTTTCAAAGCTTTACAACTTCATACTGTTTTACCTCAGGCAAGTGCAGCGCCCCTAAATCTGGCTTGTAAGGCGCACTCGATCAACGGAGACCGACTATCACTCAATCTACTTCCGTTGACAACAGCTTCCACTTCCAGAACGGTTGTGTGCATCAAAGTAGACGGGATTTCAAAATAAAAGTCATCTAGTTTGGGATTTGCCACATGCAGCTCGGACGTTTAGATAGAAATAAAGAGAACGAAGTCAGAAGAAATCAAATAAAAGTCTCATAAATGCTCTAACAGTATGAAAACAGATCATGCTGCATTGTATCTTTTAGGCTTAAAGCACCATCTGCTGGACACCGATGTCTAGATGTCTTTCTTGAATTTCACTACTATGGGAAACTGCTTTTCAGACAAATAAGCACAAGGTCAAAGACTCAATAGTAGAATTTAAAAAAAAATATAAAGACTTATAAAAATAAACAATTATATAGATTGTGTAAAATATTTTCTAGCTTTGTCGTGTATAAATCTAAAGCATACCTTTATATGTAAATGTATTTACAGTATGCAGCCATTTTATATATAACCAAACTTTTAAATAAAATAATAATAAAAAAATCGTAAAAAAAAACAAAAAAAACAACGGCCATGTGAACAGTTAAAACTAAACAATATTAGCTACTATATTGTCAAAACTAATTTAATGCAGATGCTGGAATACAATGAAATAAAGAAATAAAATAAACATTCAATTAAAAAAATTATGTGATGCGATGATACAACGTTACAGGCGTTTTCATAGTATATTTACTAACTTTAAGACAGGCTCATAGACAGACAAATAGATAGATAGATAAATATTTCTTGTTAATGTTCTTATAATTGTATTATGTTATGGCTATCTCAAGGACTCTTTTCAGGCAAACCAAGGGTCAAATAACCTAGGGCTGAATTTCCATGGTGCTTCTGCGCATGCGCACAACATCGAAGGTAAACAAAGAGGAAAGCGCGCACCCGGCCTCAGTCCTGCCTAAACCTTAAACGCTGCTATTCTACCGGCCTTTCTGTCTGATCAAAACATGGATGGGACATTTTCATGTCGAGCAAGTATTTATTACGACCAAGGCGGTAGGAAATACATGGAGGACTTAGTGACAATGAAGCAGGAGGATGAGCCGAGTGAAGATGAATTGGACGCGGCCGAGCGTGGCGAGATCTCGGCACCAGCAACTGACCAAAACTCCGACGCTTCGATCCAAGACTCCATCCCCGGATCTATCACTGTAACTTATGTTCAAGACGACGAACCGAGCTCTACTCTTCAGCAGGCGTCGATGCCCTCCTCTCACCCGTCTAAAAGCGCCCGTCGGCCGCGGGCTGTGGGTATGTTCGCCGTGTTCGACGGACACGGGGGTTCGGACGCCGCGCGCTTTGCTCGCAGCCATTTGTGGGACCACATTAAAAAACAAAGGGGCTTTTGGTCAGAAGACGACGACGAGGTGTGCGCGGCTCTGCGAAAGGGATTCGTCTCTTGTCACCATGCCATGTGGAAGAAATTACGTAAGTTTTGAAATGGGACGTTGCAGATACACATTCTTCTTTAGCACCGTCCATTTTATGGACGTGCATAGGAAAGAGTCAGGACAGCTGGTCTTTTTGAATGAAGGTTGCAACATCAGATGCGTCCCGCCAAACTGAGTTGCACAACCACTGCAGGAAACAACTAATACACATCTGAACCAGAGTGAGAGCACATCAGATCAGAATTTGCTTAGAGAAAAATCTGCCCGATAGAGTAGACGCCTGCAAAATGCGCACGTAGTCGTTTTTGTTCATTAAAAAAGTATTTCTTTCAAATAATTAAATTTTGAAGCTATGTAAACTCGCATGAGAGGAATAGTAGTTTTATTATTCTTTTTTTTCCCGCCCTGTGGAGAAAGTGAGTTCACTAACACGACTTGACGGTCGTGCAGTTAATTGAGTCCCTATTATCCCTTTTTTTATTGTTCCCTTTTTTTTTAAAAAAAAAAATACACAAGCATAAACATCAAAGTACATGTAGACAGAACAAGCAAAACAAACAGCAAATGCAATGTATTTATTATAGGTTCAGTATAGCATTGGATATCAAGTCAGGACTGGCTGAGTAGGGTATGACCTGAATTAGTCTGACCAATTGTAAACCTCATCGATATCTCATTGATTCTACATTAAAAGCGTGGTTTTACATTTTTCACTTTCATTTCAGAACTTTTGCCAATTTTTTCCCGTTTGTGAAAACCGTGTAATCTGCTTTCTTTTTAGCGGAATGGCCAAAGACGGTTACAGGACTTCCCAGCACATCGGGTACAACTGCAAGTATTGTTGTAATACGACGTGACCGTATGTACGTTGCCCATGTTGGGGACTCGGCTGTGGTGTTAGGGGTGCAGGATCACCCCTCTGACGAGTTCGTTCGTGCTGTAGAAATTACACAGGACCACAAACCTGACCTCCCAAAGGAAAGGGAGAGAATAGAGGGGCTTGGTGGCAGGTGAGTTGTTATAATAAATAAAGCATGTTTACACACAGCTTATCTTAACTGTGTTTACACACTCTTGTTAACTTCTGCGCTTTTGGTAAACAGCACGTGCTAGATTATTTTGCCATTTGAAGTCGATTGTCTTTCTGTCTTCTTTTTTGGGTAACCTTCGCCATCCTCATTCTTTTATTTTATGTCAGCACTGATCAGGAAAGCATAAAACATTACCCGTTTGTTTTAACAGGGTATCAGCTGTCGGACTGGTTTTTGTTTATGCACCCACAGTTTCAAAAGTGGGACAGCATAGCCAAACACGCTCTGGCATTTGTCCTCATTATCATGATCTAAACACAAGATTTTCTTTTCTCATTTAGCCTAAAACAACTTAAAAAGCATGTCAACATGATACAGACCAGCATCCAATGGCCTGTATCATTGTCTTGCCCTTGAAAAGTTTGGCTTAGGGGAAGGTTTAAACTCTAGAGAATAAGTTTCCAGGCTAAGTTTTAGGTAGAGGTAAAAGTATCTTTGGTTATCGTTTTTTTTTTTTTTTGTTCATTAAACTATGATGACACCCACCGCTGATTACTTTTTTTTTTTTTACATCTTTTCTCTAGCGTCATTAAAAAGTCTGGCGTCAATAGGGTGGTGTGGAAGAGACCCAGACTCACCCACAACGGACCGGTAAGAAGGAGCACCGTCATCGATCAGATCCCATTTTTGGCTGTGGCCCGAGCTCTTGGTAAGAAGGTTATGCTATTTCATTAAACGAGGTCATTGTTGCCGTTATGTTTGGAAAAACAGTGATTAGAATGTTGAGTGAGTTTCAACACATCCAACAAGTCAGCAGAGATTATCTGTTGTTGCACCACACCACCACGTTATACTCCGTTCTTTAGCAATGACAAACAGAATGTTCAATTGCAACATAGGCATGTTTAGGTGTTTAAACTGAGCTGTCGGGGCTCAACAGTGACCCAGGGCGCCGGTGTGAAAGACGCCCAAGTCATTTTATCGTGTTTGAATGGAAAAATACATTTAAAATTGTATCATGACATGCTGCTTCTGTATGTAGATGTCAATCAAGCAACAGAATAAATAATGAGAATCATTTACTACTCTTGACTGAGCAAACCGTGAGATTTATTTAATGCACATTCATGTGTGTTCAGGTGACCTGTGGAGTTACGACTTCTACAGTGGAGAGTTTGTAGTGTCACCAGAGCCTGATACCGCTGTTATCAAGCTGGATTTGAAGCAGCACCGTTACATCATCTTGGGCAGTGATGGGTTATGGAACATGGTTTCACCGCAGGACGCTGTGTCTATTTGCCAGGAAAATGACAATGCCAAGGTGAATAATTGAACTTTATGCTTCATGGAAAAGTCTTTATTGTCTTTTTTTATTGTCTAACATTGGCTTATCTGAATGTTTATTCCAACAGGCTAATAACCAAAAGGAAAACGTTTCAAATGCTGTTCTGCTCGTGAACCATGCCTTACTGAGATGGCGTCAACGCATGCTCCGTGCTGATAATACCAGTGCCATTGTTATCTGTTTGGAGCCGTTTGGGACATCCTCTGAGTGCTTGCCACCTTATGAGACCGTGTATAATCTACAAGGACCAAAGTGTGGCTCCGTTCCTAAAACTTGCACCAACTCTTTGCCCACTCAGGTTAGGAATGTTTCAGATTTTCTAGCTTAAGGCATAGCACACCCGAAAATGAAAATTCTTGAAAATGAACCCACATCAGGCTATCCAAGACGCAGAAGCTTTAATTCATCATTGGGATGTATTTGTAAAACTTTAGCATTACATCACTTGCTCACCCAGACCTGCCAACCAGTAAACATTTTGACCTCAAAGTAAACAAGCAAAAGAAAAAGAAGAACAGTTCAATCAATGAGGTTTTATTTTTTGCATTATAATATTGTCCAGGCGTTCTATTATGCTCCAAACTTGTTCTGGCTGTGTGTGTGTGTGTTCGTGAATCTACGTGCTCCTACTTATAAGGAACATTTTGTAAAAGCAGCACACAGGAAACATCTTTTCTAGCAATGACGTGTAATGAGAAGCCACTCTAAACTTGTTGTTCAGTAAAATAAAACATTATAAAATACTAAACGGCATCATTCAAATGTTAGAAATAACTCAATTATATGGCTTCTTATCACAGAAAGAGGCAGAAATATATATATATTGTATACTGTATGTGATAAAGGCTGTGTCAATTATCAATGGATTACAAATATACTTGGTTGGCAGGTCCATAATCGAACCAGTCTATTTTCAGTGCTTGATCTGTCCGTATATCCCTCTTCATTTAGACAAGACAATGTTTTCACTGAGGACATCTAATCTACGAATCAAGGATTTGTATCGTAGCTGCAAGCAATTTTTTAAAAATGTGATTTTGTTAAATATAAGCACACAGCTTGTGGATTATGATGATGTTTTTTATCAGCTGTCTTGGGTGGCCTATGAGTGAGGAAATCATTTTGCGATTCATCTTTTTTGGGTGAACTGTTCTTTTAAAAATACAGCAGAAATATCAATTTGTATGGCCTGCTTAATTTTAGAGGGCAGTTGTTTTTCTTTTGTATTATATTGTGGGTTTTGATTCAAAATAACACCACATTCAAGCTTCATTTATAGTTCCTTCTTTTTTAGGTTCCCGACATTCAAGTACAGACCGTCCCGGAGCAGCAAAACAGGAGCTGTGAGACGAGCATGGTTTTTGAATCATCTGATAGCCTTACGAACTCTGAAGACCTGCCTTGTAGTGACTCATTGGAAAACGAGGCCCATTGTGACAGAATGCCGACAGGCAAGCGTGTGCTAGAGGACGACTCCTCACCTGTGCTGAAGAAACCCCGTCATAGCCTGTCCCAGTCCCCTCTTAATGAGTCTTCGTGCACATCCTCAAAGAAACCGATCACACAGTCCTCTTCGAGGAGCAGCGGTGGCGGCAATGGTCAGAAACAGTCTGAAAATGTCCAAGCACTGCTTCAGCAGCATGGGAAGACTACTGTATGTGTTTGCTGACATTTATGGTCCTGTAACAATGCAATCGATACATTCATGCTGGACAGTCAGACTCTGAAATTAGTTGATATAAGCTACTGAGAAACCAAATCCTGAAGCAAGTAACAATGTCAAAAGAAAAAAAAAAAACTCGCTTCCATTCACAACACTCATGTTTTAGTGTATGTTAGAGTTATGTTGTTATACTTTATATTTTGGAGACTAATGAAAATGTTGTTGTATTATAATTCTTTTTATTATGAGTTTTGGTTTTTACTCCATTGTGTGTCCATTGCTCAGTTCTGTTATGCTTCAGGTCAGTCAGGTAGACATGATGGATCAAATAGGGATTTTTGCACTTTAAGTTGAATTTGTGCAGTCTGTAAAATTTGAGGTTTGTGGGGGGAAAAAGAAAAAAAGTAATTCTATCTTCTGAGAAGATATTTCCCTGCAGCTTACATGTCACCTGTTATATTTCATCTTTTTGGGATCAGTGTTATTGTTTTACTGAACAAGGAGAATGATTCATCATTTCTAGTGTTCACTGGTATCTTAACCCTGTGTCATAAGATTTAATGTTAACATTGTATGCAAGCATGAACTTTATGAATTATGTATTTTGAATTTTAAGCATTATGGTCATTTTAATGTTTCCAAGGATTTCATTAACATTGTTTTTTTTTCCCATGATGGAATAATTTGAACTGAAGGTGCTGCTATGCTAAACAGGTCAATAAAATTTTTTTACAATAAAAAAAATTATGCTCTTTAATAAAATATTGGTTGTGATGGGTACAAATAAAAAGACAAATTTCAATTTGTCGTTTTACTATAACTAGTTGAAAAAATTCGACAAATCCTTTAAAAATAAGAACCATTAAACATTCCTGCGTAGTTTCTTTGTGCCTAAAACTTCGTTTTTCCGAAAGAAGCCGAGGCCGTGAGAAGAAGCTCGGGTTGGTCATCATCACGCGATATTTCGATGTAAATAAACACATCAGCGTGACGTGATGTAACGTGCGCGTTTATCCAGGCTGTTTTGCACATTTTCAAAGGCGGAGAAGCTCAAATAAGCGCGAACCAAACAAATGTTCTTTTATATAACGCTTCATCACTATGTTAATGTTCATTTTAACAAGGAGACAGATTCGTTCTGCGAACAAAAAAACCCAAACAGTCCCTGTCATCCACTATTGGTCCGAAAGGTCCAAGTGCCCACCTTTATCATAACGCTATTGGCTACCCGTCTCCGATTCTCATCTCTGATTGGCCAAAGCTTCTGTTGTTTCCGCTGCATGTCAGCTTCACTGTGGCGTTTTGTGAGGACCTCTGTTGATCCGAATTCAAAACACAAAACCTCTGGTTAGTACAAATGTCGCATCGTTAAACATTCAACTACGCATGTCCTACATACGTTACATATACATTTCTTTCAGGAAGTGAGAAAAGTTATTGCCATTGCTCAGTTTCTTGTCTTCGAAGCGTTGTATTGACAGATAGCGGTACTGGCTAAGCTAACAGACTGTGCAGATAGTTGATATGATGAAATGTTGAACTGACTAACCTCACAGCTGTGTTTCTGCTGACATACTCCATGGCACTCTTTGGACATATTCTTACATTATATTATGCTAAATTTGTGTTGTAAGTGTAAAACGATAAGCTACTTACCTTATGTTGTTAATAAAGGTATCTACATCCTATAGTTTGGTTACTAGTTAATATTGGAGGAGTTGATTGAAGCCTTTTTTTTGGTTTATCTCGATTGTCGTAACACGTCTGTATTACAGATCGTTGCAGGAGCAGAACTTAATAGAAATGGGTCTACTGTGCAGATTTAGCTGAACTAGGCACATCTGTGTCTGATTTGTTTGTGGATGATCTGTAGAGGTGCACATATGATTTGTAGCCTATGTTCAATTATAAAGTAGAACTGAGTTCAGAATGATCAATGAGGCATCTTTGCAGTGATGTTTATTGTAACGGTCAAGTGAAAATCATGACTCTTATCTTCTCATACATGTATTTGCTTCCACAGGATCCTGAGTGGTTGGCCATGGCGTCTGACTCCCCGCGCAGACCGAGCCGCTGTGCTGGTGGGGTTGTGGTTCGAGCACAGGCTGCAACGTAAGACCATAATGGATCATTTGTGAATGAAATTACAGTTGTAAAGCCAATTTCACGATTATCAGTATTGCAAATGTTAAGGTGTTGGTTCTCATGAACAAAAAGGTGTTAAAATATTTGATATCAAGCTTTTAGGTCGAAATGGTAAGGTCTCTTCTTGCGTGGATATATTATTTTAACGAGAATTGTTTAACTGATTTGCAGGGAGCAGTCATACATGGAGAGTGTAGTTACGTTCTTGCAGGACGTAGTACCTCAGGTAAATGTTTTTGTTTGTCCTTCAAATATTTAGACATAAATGATAGATAGTGAAAGCAAGAACAATTTTGTTAGAAATTATCTAGCCTGCGTTAATCTTTTTATTTTTTTTTTAAAGGCATATACCGGGACACCTCCAAATGATGAAAAAGAGAAAATAGTTTGGGTCCGTTTTGAAAAAACAGACATCAATGGTAAGTTTGTGCTGTATGTTTTGAGTCATTAAAAGTACCAGGTTTTCACAGGTCATGCTGCATGTGTTTGGTTCACTAAAAAGAACTGGCTCATATTAATCATTTATTTATTTATTGTAAATCAGGCTATACCACACTGTTCAAGGCGTGCTAGTAGTTATTGTGTGGGGAGTTAAAAATGTTTTTGAATGAATTTCTTTTTATGCTCACCAAGTCTGCGTTCATCTAAATGTGCCTCATTCCAGCAAACGTGTCATGAGTAGATGAGACTGTCAGATGATTAGACATAACTTTCCTAAATTATACAGTTGTAATGGCACTCATATTCACAGCCATGATCTTTTTTTCATAAGAATAAAAACTGTGGCGATCAGAAGGTGCTATGTTTTGCCAACTTTTTTATATTTTTTTAGCTGTTTACAACTTGCATCTAAGCTTTGTGAATTACTTGCTTTGTGAGTTATTATTTGTTATACCTCTGTGTCATTTGTTACGACTTGTGTTTCTTGCCCGGTGTCCAGATGTGGCTCGCTTACCAGAGTTCCAAGAGATGCACGGCAGCGGCACTGACCCGCCTCTCTGCTTGATGATTGGATACACTGACGGAATGCAGATTTGGAGTATATCAGTGAGTACATTTTAAACAGTCTCTCTTGCATGAACTACATCGGCTTCATGTTTGCCAACTGTGTAGTAGGGTAAAAATAGTATGTGTATGTTTGAATTCACAGCATTCATTAAATAAAAGTAGAAATAAGTACTTGGGTAAACTACTAATTTTGGTGAGATCCTGAAATGTCCAGCCGGTGGGCACTTTACTTTCCCATGAGGCTACAGGAAAGGAGTCGCGAATGTCAGCGAAGTGATGCAACTGATGCTGTAGGTCACATGACAAATGTTCTAGAATGCATTCATATAAAAAGAGTGAATATGTGTTTTATGTTTGCCTTGAGGGAGGTTCAAACTGACTATGTTCACATGGACAGTAATCGAATTATTTACCTTATTCTGAATAAGACAATATTATGATTTAGGTGTTTACTTTTAGAATAATCCTTTCATGTTCCTGTTTTACATGCTATATTACTTAGTTTGTCTTTGTAATGCTGCCATATAACTTTTTGTGTGTTTCATTTTTAATTTTATTAAAAAGCTTCAAGTGCAATTAGTAATTTGTACATGCATACAGATGACTGCAGTGTTAAAGCTCTTTTATTTGCCATTGCCGTGTGTGTATACTGTCGCAAAACGCGTTGAAAAGTCCTACGTGATGGTAATAGTTTATTATTGATTAATGTGTCACTTCAGTAATCTCTGTTTGCATGGTAGATTCTTAGTCAGAGTATTGTCTTAATTGTATTAAAATTGGAGCATTGATACCCATGTAAACGTACTGACTGACAATGGTTTGCATTGATGAAACTAGTGGAAATAATTGATTTTGGGGCAGTAATGTGGAGACAGCGAAGCTCAGTGGTAAAATCAATACTTTTGTACTACTACATACTATTTGGTGTATACTTTGTTTATTGTTGTTTTTTTTTTTTTATTAGTACAGGAGTGTACCAAATTTCAGTCAAATATGTGACCCTGGACCACAAAAGCAGATTTATATGCCTCCTGAAAACCAAATAAGTAAGCTTTCGGTTGATGTATGGTTTGTTTGGCCGAGATACAACTATTTGGTAAATCTGGAATCTGAGGAAGCAAAAAAAAAAAACATAGAAACAAAATATTGAGAAAATCAGCTTTAAGTTCTCCAAAATGAAATTCTTAGCAATACATATTACTAATCAAAAATTAAGTTTTAAAATATTTACATATTAAAATATTAAAATTTTTATGCCCTTGTATACCAATGTATTGTTGGCTATTGCTACAAATATACCCATGTTACTTTTGGCTGGTATATTGGTTCAGTGCCACAAATGTCTCACCAATAAACCTAAGATTGATATTATTTGTTGCTGTCTAATGCTGTGACTGTGTTTCACCACTTGGTGTCGCCACAGACAAAGGCAAGGCTGTGTCCCGGAATACAGATTTTAGCATTGAAGTTGGGTGAAATTATGTCAAAGATGCATGTTAAGCTTTAAATCATATCAAATGTAAATAATAATGTTAACATGATTTCGCTTCTCCAGTGAAAATGTCAATTTCAATTCAAAAGCATTCTCAGTGATTTGTTCAACGATATCCAAGATATCCTTCATATAAGGTGATTTGCCACCCCGACTAAACCTGAATTGTAGAACATTATGAAAATCCTCACACTTATCACTTTAGGAAAGGTTTGCACTTCCTTATGACATGAATTTGGAAGCTGTAGTGCATCATTACAGACACAACATCTCACACTTTTTGTGAAAGTGTTGAAAGCATCACATTGTTTTGCTATAAGTTGCCTGCAAAGTGTTTGTGACAGTTGCTGAGCCAACACCTTCTGTAATGGCGTTGAAAGGAGAAGCAGGAGTGACTCTAGTCATAGTACATTTCTGCATTCCTGTGCATTAGCGTCTTGGTGGAGCAGAATCTTTGAAGGAGGTGTTGCTGGCTGGCAGGAGATAGCAGTTAGATTAGACGGGGCTAATTGAAGTGGTGTTGGAGTGGAGGGACGACATGCAGTACACTGGAGGTGTCTGCTTTTCTCTTATCATTAAAGCAGCCCAGTGCATTTCACTGCTTTCTTCCATCCTGGTTGGAGTGTGTAGAGACAGGTCTGTTTGAGTCTTTGTGGTGATGATAGTGCCACAGAATTAGACATGTGTGACACTGATTTTGCATAATAGGCCTATTAGATTTATTTATTATTTAATTTTAATATAACAGGATTAGTGGATATTGAGTATTTGATTGTAGGTTCTTATTTCCTTATTTTGCATGTTTACTTCATCTTTCTCATCTACTAGATCTGTAAATCACTTAATTTACATTATATTAATTTTGCAAATCTACAGATTCAACATAAAACATTTGATAACACTATTAAGCATAACTTCAGAAAATCTCAAAATGTGCACATTATACTGTAATTTTAGATCTAAATACATCCAATAACTGTTTGAAAGTTACAAAACAATTGTAATAAGAATCTGCATTATTAGAGGTTATTTATTAGTTATCTCTCATGGTGTAAAAAAAAAAATCAGCTTATTCCTATTGGCTTAAAATGTAATAAAAGAATTTAATTATCAGATGTTATTGTAGCCATAAACCCAATAGGTTTGCTTTAATATTATTAGTATTTATATTTTAAACTTAATTCAAATATTAATTTCAAACATTTAATTTTGCACAATTTCATGTGTGTATGTGCACATGTGTATGTGTGTGTGTGTGTGTGTATATATGTGTGTGTGTGTGTATATATATATATATATATATATATATATATATATATATATATATATATATATATATATATATATATATATATATATATATATATATATATATTTGTTTAAAAAGTATTGAAAAAAGGAAATATTTAATGGGATTTATTGTGATCTCTATTTATTAGATAAAATATTTAAATTCCCTTTACAAAAACCATAAATGATAATTGATATTTGCAATCCAAGACTTTTGGATTGGACTTCAGACTTTGTTGTGTAGTTTAGGTCTGTATTATCGCTGTCATATCAAGAGCCCAGAAGGCCAGGAGACAGAGATGTAGTCGCCAGTCTCTCTTGTCTAATGCTGGGCTTTTTTCCTCTGTTTGCACTACTTTCAGATGTTCTCTGCTTTCTAAGAATACAGAGAGAGCTGCCATTTCTCTCAGCTCCAGATACTGCTGAACTGCTCCGTTTCACTGAATTCCATCACACAGATTGGTCGGAGATTAACAGAACTCGTTTTCTGACCAGCGTCTGCACTGTATCCATGTGAACGAAATTAGAAACAACCAGAGGGAAAAACAAGAAGAAGCCTCAATTTTGCATATTGCTGTGATAAATAGTAATAGCTGAGAGGTTGGTGATGGATGCCACCACTAAAGCCGCGTAAAGCGAGGATGAGCAGTCTGGTAATGCACAATGACAGTCGCATTAATGTAAACCTCACAATCCGCTAAATTCCATTATTCCTTTTCTCCATTTGCCAGCCGGGGGTTTTGTTTTGTGGTGGCCCACGTGCATTAGGCTACCTCTCTCCTTCTGCCTCTCTCTACATCAAATGTACCGTGCTGTAGATGCCATATTAATCTCCCACTTGGCAGCTACGAAGTCCGCACCGAGCGCTTTTAATAAAAACACAACTCTGATCCTGCATTCGAAAAAGCTACTAATTGTGCAAAAGAGCGATCATCCTCTGCGGGCTTATCTGCTTAAGACACATGGATTATGCCCAGTAATGTGATAAAGGACGTTTCTGTAATTTAACACACATAGAGATGCACATTCAGGGCTTAATTCTTAAAACAAAAAGCTAGAATAAAAGGCCATGGGATTTGGGCTTCAATCAAAATATTTCCGCCCTTGCGATGTGATACGCCACTCCCCAGCTTTGGTTTCACAGATCTCCGGATTTCCACCAGCTTATTACAGTGTCGGTATGAGAATGACGTGATTAAGACTTAATTTGGTTTAGGTCTGTATTGTTATTACAGCTCAATCAAATGTAGCCGGTCATTGTAGGTGCTGAATATCGGCCTGGTGCAGACTTGAGGAGCATGTTTATGGAATACATGGCTGCTTTTGTTTTGTGGTTTAGTTGTTGGCTCACCCTCCATCCTTCATGTGAAGTCTGTTTCTCTCAGTTTGCGTTGATTTGTCCTACAGTGTGAACAAATCTCTCTTTGTTTGCACCCCATTGTTCTTTGATCGTCCCGCAACCACATTTTTGACCCCGAATGGCATTGAGTTGATCAGCAATTCTGATTTTTCCTACACTAACAGAGACAAGAAAAGAATGAATAATTCTGAATGGATCTGAAGTTTCTTCATTTTATTTAATTGGTTGCTTAGCAGATAGTCCCACCCCAACCTTACACCATTGCACGGTTACACGTTTCAGGGAACTCTTTCTTTGAATAAGTAATTGAAAATGAAACCGTGACCTCATTGACCAAATCACTGTGACTGAATCATTCAGATGATGAACCAATAAATAAGCTCTTTGAAAAGATCCAGTTCAAAAGAATGACTAGTTTGTGAACTAAGCATCAATATTTTCCATTGCTACTTCTCCAAAGAAGAAATATCAAAGTTTGAATAATGACTTAAATTTCGCTGCGTTCTTGACACAAAGCTATTATTTTATGGCTTTAGAAGACATGGGATATAATGTATGAGTCATATTAACCACTTTTATAATACTTCAGAGAAGCTTTTTGTCATTTTGGAGCTTGACAGTCCCAGTGCTCGCTCATATTTATTATCTGAAAAAAAAGAATGGCTGGGATATACTTAATTTCTACTTTTGTGTTTCACTGAAGAAACAAAGTCATATCGGGTTTGGAGCAACATGAGGGTGAATAAGTGATTCAGCCATGATTTTCGTTTTTGAATATATAGGATATATAAAAAACAGACTGTAGCTTAAAAAAACGAAACGGCGTCAGTGTCATTTAAGAGCGTGTTTGTCAATGACGGTTGAGTTTTGCGGCTTTTATCCTTTTTCCGTTCTTATCCGAAGGCCAGATAACATTACACAGCAATGCTTTTTTTTTGAAGTCTCTTTCTTTGGTTTGTCCACAGATGCCTGATGTTGATTTTCTAGTTGTTGGGTGACTCATTATCAAACCACATCACAGCCGCTACAGACCAAACAGAGCATTGTGTGATTCACAGACAAGTGCTTTTATGTTAATGTTCTAAAAGAGATGCCACGGTATTTAGGACATTCGTTATAGTTGTTTCTCAGTTGGATACTCTGTCTCAACACTTTCAAACGGAATGTGTTAGCTGATGTACAAAAAAGATAAAATCCTGGAATGCCCTGTCAGCTTTGTACTGTAAGTATATGGTTGCTATTTTGTCTTAGGCCTGATAACCTTTGTGATGTGGCTCTGGTACAAACACATATGCACCTTCACAGTTTATGCATCACCACATTCTCACACCCAAAGTACTCTTTGCTGTCTTTTGAACTGAGATTATATCTGTAAAATCCCTGTCCGGTGTGTTTTAAGCAGGCCTGTTTGTTTCTCCTCACAGATGAACGGGGAAGCACAGGAGCTGTTCTCGGTGAGGCATGGACCTGTGCGAACTGCTAGGATCCTGCCCTCTCCTCATATCAGTGAGTATCTTGCAGAGCCACACAAGTGCATTATTTTTAACATATAATGACCAATACAGTACAATAATGGTCAATACAGCATAGGCCTAGCAATATGCAAAATTTAGCATACATTAACATTCATTTATTTTTATTTTTTTAATGAATACATTTATTAAACAAGGATGCATTACATGTATCAAAAGTAACAGTAAAGACTAATAAATGCTATTCTGTTGAACTTTTTAATTTGCCAACAAATTTGAAAAAAAGAGTAATGGTTTCTACACTAAATGCGCCATTTTCAACACTGATAATAAGAAATGTTTCTTGAACAACAGAGCACATTACGAGGATTTGTGGAGGATCATGTGACACTGAAGACAGGAGTAATGATAATGTCTGGAATAATGCCTTCACAGGGGGATAACATTTATTACATTAATATAAGAAACCTTTGAAAAAACAAACGCACACAAACACAAATTTTTCAATTTGCATTTAGCATTGTGTTTTTCCCCTCCAGCTGCTTTCTAGAGTAGTCCTTAACTCCATCTCGGGATTATAACCCCTGCTAGAAGTCTTTTCATTACTGCACATAAAACTGCTGCTCTGAAATTTTATAACAAATTCTACATTCCAGTGACATCTTAATTTTCAGCTTGTCAAGAGCAAGCGTCCACCTCCAAACTGAAATATGCGTTGACAGAGCGCGATCTCCCACTATGCTTAAATTTATTTCACATGTCGTATGTTACATAAACAGCACGTTATTTTACATGTCATGTTTGCCGCTGTTATTTGCCTCGAAATTTGCAGAAAGTAAAAATCGGCTTTCGGCAGTTACATGCTTTTTCGAATCAAGTTAGACCGAGATGTGGCAATTTATAAAGTTCCATGTCTCTCTTCCTTACTTGCTTTTCCATATATCATGTTTAAATTAAAGACTACCTTCTGTTTCTTAATAGCGCAGAGAGCTTGCCAGAGCCCCGCTGTTTTCCCATCATAATATTAAAATCAGTCCTTCGCGATTATGTTGGCATGCTGTCAGCTGGCTGCCTGGACTTTTACCGCTGCTCTGGCAGAGAGGAACTGCAGACTTCTGAGATTTTCCTTCTCTTTCATCACGGCTCACTCATTGGCCATCGCATGCCTGCGCTCATTCCATTTGTTAAAGGATGAAAATGAATAGTCTGACAAAAAAAATGCACGCTACATCTTACTAAACTAAAATACACGCAGCCTGATTAGGTATGCTCAAATATTGATGTTACGCCAAACTGTCCACTTCACGTTTTTTGTTGTTCATGTTTGATGATTTTCCACACTTTCTGAAAGTGTCTAACTAAAACGGTAGTATCGGTTATCTGTTGAGAAGTTATGCAGTCAAATTTTTTTATTAATCTCTCGCTAAATAAGTGGCACGGTCATATTCAAATGTAAAAACAAAAGAAATGGGAAATGCACTGAGTCTTTTTGTTGTATGACATTTATGCACAGAATTTGTGTTCTGTCCTTTCGGCAGATTTAAACAATGCACAATAAAGGCATTGAATGCCGGCTGGATTCAGATAAAAGAGAATTGTCATAATAAGAAGCAGCAGACGGCCAACACATGAGGAGAACGCTTCTCGTCTAAATCAAATGAATTGTACAAGTGGGGAAACTGATTGTGATCTGTTTGGCGCAAACAGTGTCATACTGTAGTGGGATTTAAAAAGAGTAATTGTTTTAGCTGGGTGAGCGGATTTGGAAAGTCCTGAAAATAGGTGTCAATTTTAATAATGCAAGGTCTTTCCCAGAATAAAGGAGGAAGTTCCGCTTTCTCTAAAGAGGCAAACTGACTTTTTTTTCCTGCATCCGTTCTGTTTTTGACTCTTGCTGTTGTTTCTACAGTGATTCATTTCCAGGTGACAGCTACGAACGGTCATATCCACAGCTGAGCAAAAATCTGCGTTTTCTTCCTCGCTGTTTAAATTTATCCCACTGCTGAAAGCGCACTCGTAAATGGCTGTACTATAAATGTATTATTTACTGAAACGCAGGAAATTTGTTATGTCTTCCAGAAAAACAATTCTCTCAGTATTTCACAGATTAGATTGAAAACAGGCACTGGAAAATACAAATGAAAACCACTTGTTTTAAAGACCAGCCGTTTTTGAGACACACCGCTACGGATGCAGAGGAGCATGGGGTGGTTTTCTGCCCCTTAATTGTTCTTTCAAATAGAAGGCAGCTGTTGTCTTTTAGAGGCCTGTCGTATTTGTGTTATGATTGGCTATCGTGACCAGTCACAATATCTGATGACAGAGAAGTGAAGATGGAGGAGAGGCCCTTTTAAAGTGTTAAGGTTTGAGAATGACACATTTGCACTCACACGCCACGCCACAGGGACCGTACGTTCCTGGAGCTGATTAGTCTCATGGCATGGCTGCCCAAATTACAGCTCCACAAAGGCTAACATCTTCTTCTACTATCCGGACATGAATGGAAGTTTTCCCCCTTCTCTTTTAAATCAAGAGAATTAGATAAATATGGGATCTGTAAACTCACTGCGACATGTTTTCTCCACCCAGAATATGCCTACCGGCCTTTTGCCATTCTGTAATTTCTCCGAAGCCCTGAAATTAAAGCCAGTCAGACAGAAGACTCCTCCTAAAGCTTTGAAGGCTTTCTCCATTAGAGTCGGAGGAGAAATGGTTTGCATTCAACACATTGCACTGAGTGGCGTTTCTGTTCTCTGTCTCCATTTAATGTCTTGCATGCTGGTATTTTAATTTCATTTGATCCCCATAAGTCTCTTTGAGGAACAGGGCATTATTCTCTTCTAAGTGAGGGTGTGTGAATGTCAAAGCTGACAGGAACGTTTTTTTTTTTTTTTTTTTTTTTTTTTGAGGACGTTTTCAATGCATAATTTTGATTACAGCTCTCTTGTAATGCAATCAACACACTTCCTGCTGTGGTAGCTATTTTTTAAGCTCAAGTTCGGTGGGTGGGTGGCACTGGAGGAGAGACAACAGGCCTCATGTGCGGGTGGCTAATGAATGTCCCTCTTTATGTGGGTCAGTGGTTAATGTTCCCCTTTCTGTCCCTCCGGCTGCAGGTTCCCTCAACACTGACAGCTTCGCTGAGAAACGGCCCCTCCTCGGCGTGTGCAAGAGCACGGGTTCTTCGGGGTGAGTGCACAATGACAGCGTCACTTCTAATGTCAGGTTGGCGCAGTGTCTCACATGGTGCCGGAGCTTTCATTTTCACAGGTCACGTCTGCTTGTTTTCCAGATACACACAAGCACGGTTTCAGCACAAAATAATATAATGAGTTTATCGGAAGCAGTTGCATTTATTGCTTAATGTTCCATTTGTGTAGTTGTCTGTCTGTCTGTCTGTCTATCTGCCCATTTGTCTGTGCACACACAATTTAATTTTTTAATTTGGAAGGAATATAAAAGCCATTAAATTTGAACAGGTTAATAATATACAATGTTACTGAATATTTGTAATAATAACAATAATAATTATTGTGCAGTATTACTTTTTCTGCTGTTTTTGAGATCAACTAAATGCAGCCGTGGTGAACATGATAGAATTCCCAAACTTTCGAACAGCTGAGTGCATATACATAGGTTCTATATATATATATTTATGTGTGTGTAGGTATGCGTGTGTGTAGCTGCTGTTGCAAAGGTGTCAGCTGAGAAATAATTTTTTTTTGTACAGTATAGAGTCAGCTGAGTATCATTGTTGATTTGAAAAAGGCCATTTGAGGTTGAATGCAGGTCAGGGGCATTTCAGATCTTTGCATTTTTTTCCAGAGTGAAGTTTTATGGCTACAATAGGCTTGTATCCATCTCCTGGCGTGCACGACACGAGTGGAGACATGTAAAACTGTTCATGAGGTAAAACCTATGTGCTAATGGAATGTTCCGTCGTTGTCCGGTTTATGGAGTTTTCCCGTTTTAACGTGCGGTGGAGTCCAAGCCACATCCCCCAGTGTGTGTGCAACATTTAGATATTATGAGGTACAAATCCTAAGTACATTTGAAAACCTGTAATTTGTTATACATAATAACCTGCATCAAAGTTCTGATGGGACCAGGGAGTGGTCTGGAGAGAGACGGCCAAGCCCTGCTGACTGGCTGACCGACCCGGTCGGCTCCAGAAGGCCAGACCTGCAACCTTGGACCCCTGACAGAGTCGGACTGCAGTCTGTGAGAAATATGCCCCCTTAGGGAGTGAGAGAGAGCAGGGCGCATCAGTTATTGGCTCCTCTCCTCCCCTCGGCTACGTCTGCCACCTCTTAAAACGAACTCCTCCGCTGCTGCTGCAAATCTTAACTCAATATTTCCTCCCGAGGAAATAGAATAAGGAAGTCTGTCTTCAGCACACTTTGATGGAGACCACCATCTCAGCCGTTCCAAGACTAGAGCTTTGCTCTGCCGACGCTTATGCAGCCAAATGCGCCGTGTCCGCCCCGACATGGAGACAGACTCTGACGGTTTGGCTTTGTACTCCTGCAACGGTTGGTCTAATGCTGAAAACATGCCTCGTGTTGAAAACCATAACCCTCTCCCTCCGGGTGAATGGTGTTGCTGCTGCTACGTTCCAGTAGAAGTGTTTGGTAAATAGCCTAGCTCTGTATTTTTCTTTTTCTTATTCTTTTTTTTTTTTTTTTTTTTTTTTGAAAGGCTGCGCTGTGCTCGGTTCTTTCCCCTTTACTGAAATAGTTCATAAACTTACCAAAGTCCTCACACGATTTTTACTATATAATCATTTTGAAATAACAGCTTTTGTCAACCACCAGTGTGGATGCTGTCTTGACACTCAAATGGAAAACAGATTGCAGTCTTGGCTGATACAGCACTGCTGGTTTAGAAGTTGGTTCACTCAGCTTTAGGCTTAGATTACAAGATTTGCAAATTAAAGGAAAACCAGAAAGAAGAAAAAAGCATGTGTGCTAAATCCTTAGTTGCAGAACTCCAGCCAGACACATTCGACATAATTTTATCAATGGAGGGGATTATGTCCTAAGTCCAAACAATGTATGGATCTGGTAAATTTCCTGACAGCAAAGTACACACGCCGTCCTTCGTGCCGTGCTACAGGGCCGGTAGGGTTTGCAAATTAGCAAGGAATGTATGCGCTATTCAATCCTCCGTTGGCCCCCGCTTGTATCTGGAAAGAATTTGATTTTCCACCATAACATTATTATTTTTTTTTTTTTTTTTTTTTTTTTTAATATATTAATGCTACAGGTATTACAGTGACCAGGTTGACACTGTGCTATCTCATGCCAAATGCATGCAACTTAGTGTCAAGTCACAGTTATTAAAAAAGAACAAAAGTGCATATATATATATATATATATATATATATATATATATATATATATATATATATATATAGTGCATGTAGGTGAAATGTAGCCATTAAATTCAAATTTTTGATTTATGAAAGTCTAACAACATTAAAACCATCATTTAAAAACATTAAAAAGGTCTGAGAAACAAATAAATATTAAAAATGAAAAATAACAAATAAAAAAATAAATATGATAATAATAATAATAATAATAACAAAAAACCTGTAGAACACTTAATATAACCCCAGACAGTAACTGAAGCTAAGAAATAAACATTATTCATTAAGCTGGTTATAAAAGAATGTCATTTAACCATTTTTGGCTTCTGTAGTAAGTATGTTTGGAAGGGGTAAAAGTTCACCCAACAAAAGGCCTGCTTTTGTTCTCTGGATTGTGAAGAAATTAAGTTGTTGGGCAGGCAGAAAACAGTGCCCTCTCTTCCTTCCCCTCAAATTTCCAGATCTCCATAGAGAGGATGTGGATGATTTTTTTCTTTTTTTCTTTTTTTGCAATCCTCTAATGCAATCCTCTGTCATTGTGGAGATTACAGCTGGATCGGTGTCAGGGACTAAAGCACGTGGAGGTTCAGAAGAAGGTCCAGTCCTTACAGGCATAGAGCCATGATTTTTGACTTCACAGCGGCCACACTGTGCCTGGCTCTAGGATGGTGGCAAAGATCCAGTGACTCTCCCACTGTATTGCTCTGAAGAGCAGAGCCTCATCCCACTGTCCGCCCAGTGTTATCAATGAGATCTGTTTTTACTTTTTTCTTTTTTTTTTTTTTCTTTAACCATGGCTTTAATTGTCCTTACCCAAAATTGTATGCAAAGTCCTCCTGGCACCCACTGCCTGCTTATTAATTACACAATAGCTGGGAGGAGCGGAACCCTGTTTTGTCCAGTCACTATTTTTAAAGCGACTTAGCTAAAGCCTACTGTGCTATTAAGCTGTGCTTTTCATTGCATTTTTATTGAGATGTGAGAAATCCCTCTTAAGTGTATTAAATGATAAATCTCTGTGCGTTTGTATTAGACACGGGATTATGAGAGGATTGGGAAGTGATGCTTTTAGAGCCCATGAGCCTGTTACTCTCTTGCCATCACACCCGGAACTGTGAGATCTCTTGGCTCAGATGGTGCGATCATGCAGAGATCAGTGGAGGTGAAAAGGAGAGATGTCTACTTGTGGTAGGGTGAAAACAAAGTAAATTTAAAGAGATGGTTAAGGACATATTTAAAGAGATAATACACACAACTCCAATCCGTCAGTTAACATGCTGTGACATGAAAAGCTGCATATTTGTAAGAAACAAACCCCTCAGTTAAAATCGATCAAAAAAGTCGATAATCAATAATGTCCGTAATCGATAATGACACTTCCTCAAGTGAAAAATTCACCACTTGTTGTCATCTCGCATTAAAATCCTTTGGTCTGTTTGTTATGCTTGATCTGTGTGTATTTCTCTCCTGATTCAGATAAGCAGTATGGAAAGAGGACTCTTAATTTGGGTGGAAGTTTAAGATGTTTAAATGTCTTACATTTGTTTAATACAAACAATCAACTTTTAGCTTCACAAGACATGGGCTGGATTATTGTTGATGTTTTTAATCAGCTATATGGACTCGTATTCTGACGGCACCCATTCAGTGCAGAGGATCCAATGGTGAGAAAATGATGTAAAGCTAAATTTCTCCAAATCTGTTTAAATAAATAATGACTTTGTAGATTAAATTAGAATGAACATTAAAGGTAAAGGCAAATTTTCATTTTAGCTACAAGTTCACTAAGTAGCTAAAATTATTGGTTAGCTTTTTTGACATTTTTTATTTGTATGTACATTACTCTCCTAGATTGCTGATAAAATGTCATTTTTCATCTCTCACACTACTGGCTCAATTGCCTATTTTTTGGCCCACAAACAAGATATAAAGGCGTTCTATTTGATGCATGGATCTTGCTTTAAAACCACCAGTATTTGCTTTTGGGTTCTTATGTGGACATTAAAAAAGATTAGATGACATAAAACCCCTTTATGGCCATGAATCATTTTAGATGTCTTAATTCTTTATTTGGAAGCCCAGGGAGTAAAAAGCAATGTTAAAAGTTTATCGCTGCACCTCACACACATTCTCTTTTTTTGGTCCTCTGACATTTGCGTTATTTTACCGTATCCATCTTTCGCTTCATGTTTCCGTGTAATTTGAGGTAACCGTTATGATCTGTTGATAGTTCTGACAGACACAATCCTCACTCTTACAGTCATGTTAAAGATGAATGCATTTCCTTCCCGTGATGGATCCTCCACCCTTCAAGTTATTTGGAAAGTTCATGCCAGGTGCATCTTTAGGTCTCAGATCATCCCTGTGTGCTTTTTCATGCTGACTGGATGACCACATAATTCAAGCTCTCTGAGGATGGGAATCTCATGGCTTTGAAGTTTTCCCTGTTTTTCAAGGGCACTTGTCTCAGATCGGTTTTCCATGAGCATACGTCTCCTTATCTTTCCGATTAATTGCAGAGGAGGCGCACAGGCGTGTAACATCATCCTTTTCATGATTGTGCAAATTTAGGAGTAATGTGCCTATTACCTTTAAGTTAAAAAAATATATATATCTTTTTTTTTTTTTTTTTAAATGGGATGCTAGTAACCTCTTTAACTGAACCTTTTCCAAGTACATTATTTTTAAACAATGCCATTATTATTTCTTTAAAATAAAAACTTTTTTTTATGTGCTAGTGTACATTTTATTTAGTTAATTATTCATTTTAGTCTGCATAATTGTTACTTTTGCCTACTATTGTATAGCGCTTTGAGTAAACTCCTGTTATTTGTAAATGTTTAATAATAGTAAAACTTTTAATGGCTTGATATGAACAAAGTAGCAAAAGGTACTAAGCAGTACGTTTTTTTTTTTTTTTTCCAATTATATTAGAAACTTTAGTGCGAATCAATACACCACACTTAATAATGACTATACTCATAAAGACATTTGAGGTACAAAATAAAACAAAAACTGTCCACTAAACTGAACTGTCCCTTTTTTTTTTTTTTTTTTTTTTTTTTTTTTTTTTTTTTTTGTAATTAAATGCTGTAAACACCAGTACAAGAGCACCAGTGCCCCTACAACAGGCTCCTCATTTCAATGTGTTTCCAATATGCATGCGAATCTGTAGAGAGCTCAGTGAAAGGGGAGGAAATGTATTTCTGGCAGTGCTGCAGACATGAAGCTGCGGTTGAACTTTTTACCCTAATTACTTTCCCGCTAATGCCCACGGCGTGCTGGAATCAAAGGGCCCCCTCAGGCCCCAAGAAGCCTGTGATGTGGCCAGCGTTTGTTGTGTGTTGAAGCTCGGCTTGAGAAAGACAGGGGCAGAAAGAGAGAGAGAGGGTGCAAAATTGTGACAGATTTTTTTTTTTTTTTCTGGTCGAAAATGTCTCAGTTACCACCCACCTCACTTGTTGCCTACAAAAATAGAGTAATTGTTTTCATCTGTGTTTTTACATTGCCGTACTTGGAAATAGCTGTTATAAATCAATACGAGGCTGGCTCAAGGGACTTATCACGGTCCAGAGATCAGAGTTGCGATTTGTCTGTTTCTTCATTTTCCTCGAACACCTTTTGAAAAGGAATATCTCGCACTTCAAGCATCTGTTTTCCATGTTTCTCAAACGATAACAAAAAAGCCTAAGAGGATAATAAAAGAAGTTCATATCTTGCCTTATCTCAGAAGAAACAATACGCGTGGTGGGTTTATCGCAGGTTTAGCCGATTAAACTTTTGAACAGACTCGAACATTGTCCACTTTTAACAGATTTATTTTTATTTGTATTTATGGCACGTTAATTGAGTTTAGTTAAGCTCGTGTTTTGTGGTGTGTTTCTCAGAAGGTCGGCTGGTATTTTGGGGTAAGGCAGTATTTGTTTTGCATTTCCAGAGCATGTAATTGTCTGTTCGTATTCGGAAAGCTTGTAAAGTAGCTGAAGCCGAAATGCGATGACGTCGCCTTGTAAATGGATTTACTCGCTAGCACTGTTCTTTGTTTCCAGACGACTTTTTTTATATTCCTTTCCCCTTGTCAGTTTCCGTTCAGGTTAGTGAAATGATTAAAACCTCACAATGTAAAAAGCACCAAAATGGTTATCTTACAGGGTTCAGGGTCATGCTGAAATGCAGACATCAAAACGTTTACGAGATTATAAAAGTGATGAGTTGGCCAGCTTGTCACGTTGTGGCGTAATGTGCGTAATTACCATTGTAAACATATGTGATGCTAAAATTAAGCCAAACCTTAACTGTAAAAATTGTCCATGTTCCCCTCGTGAGCGACTTTTCCCGTTTGGTTACCACAAGGAAAGCTAAGGCCAGAAAAAGGCCTTTTTTATTGTCTTACCATGCTGAGGGGAGATGGATTTTGCAGGTGTGCGTCTTGGAAGTTTTGTGAGATTGTACCTAGCTATTAGACGCGCCGTTGAGATTGTGGATATTCACATTTGAAGCACTGTGAAGTTATGTCACGCCGAATAAAGAAGGTTGAATTTACCAGACATGAACTTGTGAGTTCAGGTCACCGCCGCTTCCAGTATGTAAAATAACTGAGACATATTTTTAAAGAAAATATATACTTCTATTTAGGTTTTTTATATTTGTATTTTTTCTTTTTTTTTTTTTTTTTTTTTTAAATGGTCAGTGACAAGTGAGAGCGTGCTGTTTGAAAGAGAGAGCTTGATTTCGGGGAAAAAATAAATCTCTGCTCTCTTATCCTTAAAATTATGATAACACAATAAATTTGATGGCCTTATGTTAATCAAATTTAGTATATGTATTAACTTGGCCTTTGCTAAAGAAATGACCGGGATGAAAGTGACATATATAAAGTCGGATGACTGAAGCCATAGGACAGGTCATAATATCTGTGCTCAATATCACCTAAAAGTGTGCTACACTGAAACGCTGATATGATTTTATAACGATAATTGAAATTTACTGACGCTTTCAAATCGAAGTCTCGATTCTCAGTGAGAGGAAATTGTATTATGTTGAGCGTGCACTGCGTCCATTAGTAGCGGGCCATTAGTTACAATGCAAAAAGGCAAACAATTGAAGTGGCCAATTTGATGATTCTTTTTTCAAGGCTATCATTGTCCCGTTAATCAATCTGGGAGCATATCATTTGTGTCACATTGGCTCTAAAACGCTTTAAATTGGATTGATCTGACCCAGATTATATTGAAATCAATGAATAGTGGCTCTAAGACAAGTTTAGGAAGTTAAATGCCCCTATTAATCTCGGTGTCTGAATCCAGAGGGGTTTTTAGCTATGATGATAATCTCTTTGTAGATAGCCGTGTCTCTCTCACTGAGACTGCAAGTGTCCGCAGCTGTGAAACGACAGCAGAAGAGAATAAAAATGCAGACTAATAGCTTTTGCAGATTTTTATGGTCATCCGTTTGACACACTTAAACTACTTTCGCACAGCAGGCAAGGAAATGTTAGTCCCCAAAACGTAATAATAATTTTCATTTATTAATGTATCATTATATTATATCAGCATTTATCTGAAATAAAAAGCTTTTGTAACATGATTTTGTAACAAAAATACTTCTATTTAGTAAGGATGCTTCTAATTTATCAAAAGAGATGATTAAAAAAATCAACATTTATAATGTTACAAGTCCTGTTCTTCTGAACTTTCGATTCATCAAAGAAACATGAAAAATTCCAATAATAAATAATAATAATGGTAGGAAATCAGAATATTAGAATATTAATGTATAAAAAAAATAGGGGTTTTATGATATCACAAACCAAACCGTAGGATCGCGATACACCACCCACGATACGAATCGCCAAACTCTTGCGGGGTACCGCTGCACTCTCACCCCACCTTACTGCCCATTTGTTGATTTATCTAATCTATTAAGCAAATTTTTTTTAGTAACAACAAATAAGGGCTTTTAAAACTTTTGTTCTAGATATGATAATATTAAAGTTCATTTGAAACTCGTCAATACGTCATAAATAGACTGCAACATTCGTTTTCTATTGGGAATTTGTCTATCCGGTATAGACATGTCACATCGTACATACGGTGTCAGGCACACTACATTATGGACAACTGGGTAATTAAAACAATTCAAAACAATGTAAAGACGTGACGTGGCAGTGTCCGGTGTGCGACCAGCTTTAATCTGGCATCTTGCAAGAATAGTCTACATTGGAGGTATTCATGTACTCATTTTTGTTTGCTCGGGTAGGCTGATTGCACTAAATGTGAAGCCAAAGTTAATAAAGGAAAAGTTAAATCAAGTTATTGTTGTTGTTGTTGTGGTTGTTAAGTGAAGGATGGATGGATGGATGGATGGTTTCATTTTTTTTTTTTTTTATACTATCCTATTAAACCAGTAAATAAAACCATATTAAACCAACATGAAAGGGTACATTTTTGAGAACTACAAGTGTATTTTTTTTTCTCTTTATCAAGGAAACTCTGTTTGTTATTGACAATCTCAAACACTGTTTGGAAAGAATTCATGTCAGACTCGGTCTAATTTTATTCACTGTCCAGTCGCTGCCCTGTGATGGAGTGTTTGTATTTGTGATGTGGCTCTGAGACAGGGTTGTTACTGGCAGCTGGCCGATATGGAGATGCAGCACTGGGCACACGTTCATGTTTGCGGTGGGTTCTGCTGCTTACTGGATTGTGTCGTTGACACGCATACTGTAATCCAGCCCTGGGTAAGCCGGCAAACACAAACTCCCACAGTGGGTTAAGACACCACGGGTCAGTCCACACAGCTGGCCAATCCGGTCCTCTAAATGGCCATAGCACGATTTAAGACTTGTGGGACGATTCCATCAATCACTGATGGATCTGAGGCACTGAGTCTCAGCTGCAGGCTTGACCTTCCAGACATTGAGAATGGGCTGTGTGTCACACACACAGTGAGCCTCATGCTCCAAGACATTATCATGCTATCTTTAAAACATTATGCACAATGTGTCCACCCTGACCTCAAGCCACAGCGCTGAGGAGAAGTGGCTCAAATGGCAGATGTTTGGGAACATGCTCAAAGTGCAGGCTGGATTCGCAATCGTCACGGCTTCACTCCGAGATCACTCACTGTCTGTGAAAGTAATGACAAATTAAAAACCTCCCTGGCTCTTCATCACTCAGAATCAGAACTCGAAAGTATAGGATGTTGAGAGACACCACAGCTTTTTTCATTTATGATTTAAGTACTTCCATGTTCCACAACTTGTGGTTTGATGTCTTGGCTGCTTTGTAAAAACTGATATGTGCATGTTTGGAAAAAGAGTTGTTTCCTCGACATGCTGTCCGCGCTGTTTTATCCACTGTTTGCATGCTTGTAAATTATGAATGAGGAGTAAAATGACATTTTCCAACATTAAAAAAGGGGAGACGAAGAAAAGCAAGAGTTTGAAAGCTTTTAAAATGAGCTGTTTGAACAAATTGGTGTAAAGGGCTCCTCTATCTTGTGAACATTTACTTTTTATTTTTTTTTTATTCAGTGCCTTTTGCTTGAATGTTTCACTATATAGCAATATAATAATATAAGGTGATGTGTCCAGTTAAATTAGTAAAATTTTCAAAATGGCAAACAGTTGTTTTTGCATTGTATATTTTATTTAATTGTGTATTATAGCCTGCACTGCACATTGAATTGGTCATCAGAACTATCTAGCCTTTTTGACATCAGGACATCAGTCAATAGCCCGGAGTCAAACCCTTGTTTTCACAGGAGCTGTTACATTAGTAGCAGAGCCAATAGCACTATGCACTATACGTTTTATTGCCAAACTGTATGTTAATGCAAATCTATGATGCATGATATAATCACTTCTTGTGAAGCGGCAGACAGTCGGTCGAATTAAGAGTCAGACGCAGCAAATCATTAGTGGTTGCTTCCAAAGCCAATTGTTTTGTCAATGAAGCACAAGCTATTGATCATCTTCATTTACATGGAGTGCTCGATCAGCTCAGCGTCAGTGTCAATAATCTAGCCTCTTTGGTTCCAGTTTCATCTATAGTTAGACTCCTGACATCCTTAAGTTTATTACTGATGTTTGAGAAACTTATGTACACTTAGCTCCGGCTCCGACAGAATACCTGACTTGTTAGATTGGTATTCTGATCCACACCCGCTGGGTTGGGCTGTGCTGATGCCATGCTTATTACCACAAGACTAATATCCTGCGGAAAGCAAAGTGCCCAGCACAGCGTCTTACCAGAAACGTTCTGTTAAGATGGTTAATATGGCAGGCCAGGCTGTGCCAGATGAGTGCGGAACGCGTAATGAGGATTAATATCTGCCTTTATCACGAGCAGCAGCCACTGCTTTCACTTAACTCCCATCTCCTTGATGAAGGTAGAGAGGAAATAACTACAGAATGGCCAGTGTGAGAAAGTTTTCTGGTGGGTCTTGGTCTTATAATGTATTTTGGGAACTTGAATGTTTGGGAACAAAAAGGTTTTGTATCATTGCAAATTGCAATAAAAATGTACTAGTTTGTTTTATTTTTTATTTTATTAATTTATTTTTTTACTTTGTAGTGCTTTCTGTTTTTGTTTTGTTTTTGTTTTTGTATTGTTTTAAAAACATAAATATTTAAAAATAGAAGAAAATAAGTTTTTCTAGGCTGTATTTACTTAATATTTACAGAACAAACAGTGATAATGTAAAATATTATTGATTTAAAAATAATATATTTTAATATATTTTAATTGCAATTTATTTCAAAGATTATTTTTCTTTCTTTTTATTAAGCAGTAAACCAGTCCTCAATGTCACATTATTCCTCAGAAATTAATGAAATTAAACCAAAATCACTTTGCATCAAATTGAATGCATCCTTGCTGAATAAATTGGAAAACATTCATAAATATTAATTTTCTTAATAATTGATTACTTTATAAATATGTAAAAAATTAAATATGTAAAAATGCATCAAGCCTATTTAGACTAACCAATCACTGCTCTGTCTGTGTTTTGCAGGACAAGTCCTCCTTATTGTTGTGTGGATCTTTATTCCTTGAGGACAGGAGAGATGGTCAAGTCCATACAGTTCAAAACACCCATCTATGATCTGCACTGCAATAAAAGGTGTGCTTGCTTACGTTTTGTCCTGCATTTTACCTCACAATCATTTTAAACGCAGCATTAAGTGTATGTACACTTTTTATCTGACTGAATCTCTATGCCTTGATGACCATAGGATCCTCGTTGTTAGTCTTCAAGAAAAGATCGCTGCCTTTGACAGCTGCACCTTTATGAAAAAGTTCTTTGTCACAAGTAAGTGCTTCACGTTATAGATGTGTCTGCTGAACTTGACCCTTCTTGACCTTCTCTAGTCTCCGACGCAACTTTTCTCTGCTTCTTTGATCTGCAGCTTTGCAAAACAGGAAACCTAGTCTTGATTAATCCTCTTTGCACGCTGACTTCATTAAACCCACAAAACCCCACACTACCCTCATACGTGCTGTCACACCAATGGAGCCGTTTTCCTTGTGTCACTCCTCACGGCTATACGATATCAAAGCTCATCCACAACTCCACAGGCCTGCTTGTTTACACAAATGGCTTTTGTTTTATAATGTGTCAGAGCAGGACATTACCAGAAACGTTTGTGTCAATCTGCCATCGTGCAGTAAACAATAACAAACAAATGCATATTGTCTCTCAGCCCAGCTCTAGCACATAAAGAGCGGTTTCCTTTCCTCAAGTCTAGACCACGGGCCAAATCCGAATGGCTTTTTTGCACCAAAGAGATGCTGCTCAACTCTCGTGTTTGTCACTGGTCTTCGTATATGGTTTCAGAAGAATAAACTGTCCATGTCACCATGTGAAACCAGGCCTCTGCTGCCCACTTAAGCAATCGTCTGTTGTAAATTGCCATTAGTGTTGTTTTAATGGCTCTCATTGTCTATCCGACTTCCCCGTCAACGTCTGCGCCACAGGAAACGGGCATGGTCAATAACCCTTTACATCATTAATCGCTTCTCTAAAGCTTCCTCAACATAGGAAGAACAGAAAGTGACCGACATAAGTCCGTAGTTATTATATAATTAATTAAACAAGTAAAAAAAAAAAAAAAAAAAAATCATAAAAAAGTTCCTTAATGTAATTTCCGGATTATATATTTTAACATGCATTTTTTTTTCATGCAAAGAGAATATATTTAGATTAATAAAAACTACATAGAAATAAAAAGGGTAAAAATGCCAAGAACACACACAAACAAAATGATTCAATCTAACCGAAATTAAAATAAAAATAAAAATTACACCGCCAAAGACATTGAACAATACAAAATATGGAGTTTTTATAGGCACTGGCCTGTATGTTGTTTTTCATAACTTTTACTATTATTATTTTTGGGGTGGAAGTGTTGAATAAGGTCTTTTCTTTCTGGCTGTGAGATCACAAAACAATAGTGAAAATCCCCCAAGCCTGGCTCACAGGATGTGTTAAACATACGTTATCTCACTGCTTTGGCTCCCTTCACTTTGGAAAGGCACAAAAGGCTTTTGCATTACTGCGTTTGTGGCTTACCTCAAGCCCCATTCACCCGAGTTTCAGATCCAGTCTCTACACACTAAATTACTGTCTGCATATATTTTATATTCACTCCATGCTATAAATTACTGTCAGCGCACTTCACACTGTGATATGCACTTTCGTAACCTTTCCGTGTGCAAAGGCACAGAAAGATGTTTGGTGTTTCTGTGCTTATTTATTAGGTTTATTACATTTTATCTGATTTGTATTTGCTTGCGTGTTTGCCATGTTTGTATATGTCCCAAATGTGATGTACAGCCACATTATCATGGCATGTGGGATCAGTACAGATTCTATGGCTGAATTGCTCTCATGGGTCAATCTGTCTGGCAGTTAATAAGCTGAGGAGCCATCCTACTGTCACAAAATGCCAGAACCCTTATTTAACCTCTGGTATTACTCTAACCCTAAGCTGTAGTAAAACACAGTCTAGGACGAGATGCTGCTATGATGGATAATTTATGTGGTCTTTGTGCAGTTATTTGGTTTATCTCTTGTTATATTTGTGTATTTTCCTTTATGTTGCAGGCTGCTACCCTTGTCCTGGGCCCAACCTCAACCCTATAGCTCTGGGAAGTCGGTGGTTGGCCTATGCTGAGAACAAGGTAGTGCAAAGACCCAGTATTTTAAACAACTCCAGAAGAACCAAAAATACCTTCTTTTTTTTTTTTTTTTTTTTGCATTTTGTTGTGCCCCATCCAGATGGTTTTAAGCACGAGAATATGTTTTTGTAAACCCTCAGCAACACATAATAGTCAGCCTAGGTCTACCTTGAGATGGATTTGTTGTTGATAGTTTGCCGCTTTGCTTATCTTAAATCAAACTACAGCCATCTTATGAATGTTTTTATTTCTTACGGATTGCACATATCATTATAAAGACAATGTGTGTCATATCAATATGCGCTAACAATATAATATGACATATTATTATTAAGTAGACCCTTGATTCTCCATCATTTATGTAATGGGTGCGGTTTGTTTGCCTTAGAGAGGCCACTTGCTGCTTAATAATGGACAGATGGGACAGTGTGTCTGGGCAAAGGTAATGAGTTTCTGGCCAATGGCAGCTGAAGTGTTGTATAGGTCTGGGACATGGACCCTAGAGGGAGTGCGTCGTAGAATGGGGCTGAAGAACTGTTTGTTGTCCTAATGGCATCCTCCTCCTCCTCTTACTCACCGTGCCCGCCTGCAGACGTCCTGGCGCGGGCTGTGACAGGCCTCTGTGGGTTAATGAGTGCTGTGGAGCTGAAAGGTTCTGGATGATAATGTGACTCTGTTCTGTCTCTGTGTGTGTGTGTGTGTGTGTGTGTGTGTGTGTGTAGCTGATCCGGTGTCATCAGTCCCGTGGTGGAGCCTGTGGAGATAATGCCCAGTCCTACACTGCCACTGTCATCAGTGCTGCTAAAGTGAGTATGCGCTTCTTACTGCTGCTGTGACAAGTCACAGTCTTCAGCACATGGTAGTGGCATGAAGAAGTATTTGCCCACCTAAGCCATAAATAGTGTCAGATTTCTTTTATCTAAACTTTTATAGTAATGTATTTCTCAAAAAAATAAGTTTGGCTCATAATAATTATATAAAAAAATATGCTAAAAATGGACACGGAAAGTACTTTCTGGTCATCTAACATTTAATAAGTTATTTAGGGTAAAAGGTAAAACCTGTCTATTTTAGAGAAAAGCATTGTTTATTTGTCTAACCCATCTATTCCAAGTTAATATATTCTGAATGGCTTTAGTGTCCAAATATGTTTTGAGGCCACATTAACATTTTAGTCCACACATTTAGTCAACACCTGTGACATGATTTATGCACAGATTATTTCAGTTGTGCTTTCAGTCACTTGAGAGCATTATGATTTTTGTTTTATATGATTATAAACCATCTAAAACCTTTTCATTAAAATCTAAAACATTTGTAACTGTTGCTGCACTGTGTTTTAAAAATCATTCAATACTTATTGCACTGGCCAAACTTTTTAATGTTTTCTTTTTTTTTTTTTTTTTTTTTTTTTTTTTTTTTTTTTTACTTTAACTCATTAAGGACTTTTAGAATGATCACATTTTTATCTTTAAAACACAATCTGCCCAGTAATCCTTAGATGTGTCACATTCATTCATGATAAACCGATTTCCAAGTCAAGGAATCAGCTTTTATCTGGCTCTTGCAAATGTGTTTTTTTTTTTTTTTTTGCGCTTACTTGTGTATTTTCAGTCATGCTTTCTTTCCTGTTTGCTCTGCTCTAAATGAAGCTCATAATGTGTGCTGTTCCACTCACTTTATTCACCATATAGCATCCCAGAGCGGTCTTGGCGTAGTCCTCAGTGATTCAGAGACCCACTAGAGTTCATTTAGTGGTGCCAGAACCTTGGTGCTTAACCTTTCATATGGTTCCAGTCTCCTCTCCTGGTTGCTTAATTGATTTATTAAGCCCACATCTGTATTCCCCGGCCGCCGGCCTGATCACCGCCTAACGAGCGCTAACGGCTTACGTGAGAGAAGTGCCATTAGCCTTAATGGCGGTATACATCAAAAGGAGCACAGCAAAGGTTAGCAGAGAGGAAAACAAGGTTAAAAAAGCCTTGATACGCAGACAGGCCGTCTGCAGACGGGGCTGTGATTTATAACCATCTCCTCCGCTCTGACACACGGTCCCTGTGCTGAGTGGCTCTGAGTGCGGCCGTCTGGGGGCCAGGGGGCCATCTCCCATCAATCCTGTAACACAATCACAAAAAAGGAGGGGTAGGGCGCCTTTTGCAAAATTGAATTCTTGCAAGGCACAGATTGTGTAAATGAGTGCGATGTGACCTAAAGAGAGATGTCATTGTGCCAGCCGCAAGTCTGCATGAGCGGGGTGCCCCAGGGCTCTGTTTTCAGACCTCTGCTGTTGTGAACTGTGTTTGGGGTAAGTGGATAGCACAGCTTAAGTAGGGTCTCCTCTAGTTCTCACTTAATGGAGTGATCGTTCCTCTATGTGTGTGTCTGTCTGCCAAGACCCCGGAGAGCTTAATCAGGCATTCAGGCCAAGCGGCAGCGTCAATACCTCGTGGCGCCTGTGTTTGTTGGGCCCTTTGGAGAATGCTCTGACAAGCCCACTAACTGACTGTGTGTAAATTGCTTTGCCCCATCAATTATTAAGAGAAGCGTTTGCCTCCTAATTGATCAACACTAATGTGTTTTCTAATCACTGCAGTTAGAGTTTTTAGTGCTAATCCAAACAGTCCCCATTGATCAGGGCCGGCGAGGGGAGGGGGGCGTCGGCTAGTGGCAGACACTGTACTGACTGCCGTGCCAGAAATCGGACATCGCTTCTCAGCTCTCTGCTCAGAGTAAACATCGACACTCACTCGCACAAACACTAACCGTTAGCCTACACAGCTAACTCGCACACCTGTCTGTTGACATTGCCTCAAACAACACTGGATGCAAACATGTTTTTTAGGTCATTGCTCAACAAAATCTCTGGATGTGCGAACATTGTTTGCAGTATTGATTTGAGTGTTGCAATAGTACTTGTTTTAGCTGGCACAAATGTTGCTGAATTACATGATTTTCTTTCGATCCTTTGCATGAATTAATTATTGAATATTAAACCATAGGTTTCATTTGACCTTAAAACATGTAGTAATTCCACTTTTTTTACAACCTAATTTTTTCACTAAATAAAACTATAGTGGGTAATTGAACTTGGTATTCTTAGTATGCTGTACAAGGTGTCGTGTTCTCAGAACCATGGGAATGTCTTGTACTAAAATTTATTATGTGGATGGATGGATCTATAAAGGGATAGTACACCCAAATATTCTACCATTGATTACTCAACCCTTATGTTGTTCCAAACCCGTAAGACCTTCTTTCATCTTTGGATCACATTAGAGAGATTTATTTATTTTTTTTCTTTTTTTGCTGAGTTTTCTGACCCTGCATAGATGCAATGCAATTGAAATGTTCAAGGCCCAGCAAGGTACAATATCATTAAAGTATCCATGTGACATCAGTGGTTTACCCGTACTTTCACAAAACTACAAAAACTTTATTCAACAATTTCTTCTGTTCCTCGGCACATGCATGTTGTGCTGGATCAGAAAGCTCTCAGATTTCACCAAAATTATCTTAATTTGTGTCTTGAAGATGAATTTTACTACATTTTTGTCCAAATTTTATTTTTCGTTTTTGTAAAGTTGAAATTTTAGTTTCTTCTTAGTTTTAAAGTTGTGTCTCTGTCTTTCTGTCAGACGTTGAAGACGGGCCTGACAATGGTGGGAAAGGTCGTGACCCAGCTCGCTGGTACCCTGCCGTCAGGAGCACCTGATGAGGAGGGCACTGCCCATAGTGGCACTCGCCGCAGCCCTCACCAGCCTGGTGTGGTCACCATCATAGACACACACACTGTGGGAGAAGGACAGGTAGGAAATGCTCACTCATACATAATAATCTGTATGTTTCTTACCAGGGATGGAGGCTTGTGAATGATGGGATTTCTAGCACACAGCAGTATCACAACAGTGTATCTGTTTATGATAGTTTTTTCACCCATCTGACCTTGATCCGAAAGAACCCGGATTCATTCCCCTTTTCTCTGAGATAAATAATCCATTAATCCCATTCATAACTCATTCAGTATTAGTGCCTCTTGTGGCCCAAGGGGTTTGTCATCACCTTGTCATAAGAGCACATGCTTCACCGTTCGTTCACAGACTCCGTGCCAGGCCACAGTCTCCTGATCTCATGATTTAGCCACTTCCTGTGGCTGTTTTCCTGCTTGGCTGGCACAACCATAGCCTTTTAGCATGAGATCACAGGCAGGTCATTGCAGAAGCATTACGGAAAAGGTCTCTTCTTTTATTTTTTCCCTTTTCCATCAAGGCCTGAATGCGTGTTAAAAGAGGACATGTAGGTGTGTGACACATGAGCATTTTAATAGTTTAAAGGCTAACTTTAATATTTGCAGTTCTTCTGTTCAAGGATTTTTACTTGGAGAAAGGTTAAGTTGGAACAGGTTTCTCTATCCTGTTGATTCTGACCCATGTAAATAGATCCTCCCATTTAGTGGGCTGTTAAAAATGTGATAGTTAAACCCTTGATTCCCCAGAGAGCCGACCACGACCCGATTGACATGTTACTCTTATTTAAAGGTGTGATTTATTGTGCTTATTTATAAACCTGTACCACAATGATTTACCAGAGTCAACACTTTCTAAGAGAGGTTTCCTGTGTTTATATCGCCATCCGCTCCAAAGCCAACCTCACAAGAAGTTGCGCTCCTCCCAGAGCGGACTAGTCATGTTTTCAGTGTTCACACAAAGCATCTTTATGGAATTTACTGTCAGTGCCTTTCTTCCGTGACTCCAGCAGTGGTCTTGGCTTTTTTTCCCATCTCCCCCACTCCCAGTCTCAGGGGACAAACCCCCCCCTCATCATCATCATCATCATCATCATCATCATCTTCATCATCCACCTCTTGCAGCACGGTATTTCCTGCAAGAAGTTTGCTCTTTAGAGCTATCCACACACTAAGACTTTTCCAAAGCAATAGTATGTTTCTGTACAGAACAACATTGTCTGTTTTTGCCCCTAATAAAAGCGATCTGGTTTGTGTCACAGGGGCATTTTTTGCAGTCTGAAATAAATGTCTGGGTTTTAGAGCAAGGCTGTTTTCTGTTTGGACTGGATCCTATTAAAAGCTGCCTTGCTCCTTAATGCAACACTCCGCTAGATTTATCACTCTTCTCTCCGGCTGTCTCATGTCTGGGCTTAGTTATAATCTCTTTCATGAGCAAAGTTAAGAGGACCACTGACCAGAGAATAGCCCCTTATGAGCACCACACTCTCTTTCTTTCATTTTTGCTTTTGAGTTTGGTAGTCTATTTGAAAGATATCAGAATTTATATTGAATTTTAATATTTAGACCAATTTTGAAAAAATGTTTGATATTTGTAATAAAATATTTTAAAATATTGTTTTTTTCATTTTTTTTGTTTTATTAAAAAAAAAAGAACATTCTCATTATTTAGTTTAGTTTTATTTTTACATTTCTACCTTTTTTGTTGTTTTTATTTGTTGCTTTTTCATATTTTCTATTTGTTTTTTTTTAATCAGCTTTTTTAATTTTATTTTTTTTACTGTTTTTGCTTTTGTGTTTGGTTTATTCAATAAAGAAAATTCTTTCTTTCTCTCTTTCTTTCTTTCTCTCTCTCTCTCTCTTTCTTTCTCTCTCTCTCTCTCTCTCTCTCTCTTTCTCTCTTTCTCTCTCTCTCTCTCTCTCTCTCTCTCTCTCTCTCTCTCTCTCTCTCTCTCTCTCTCTCTCTCTCTCTCTTTCTCTCTTTCTCTCTTTCTTTCTTTCTTTCTTTCTTTCTTTCTTTCTTTCTTTCTTTCTTTCTTTCTTTCTTTCTTTCTTTCTTTCTTTCTTTCTTTCTTTCTTTTTCCAGCATGTAAGAGTAGATGAATTATGGATTCACATTACGGTTCTTTTAACTGGGAGCTATTAATCTCTTTTGGGTACCAAAATGTGAAGAGATACTATGGAGTTTCTTCCTGCTATGTTTATTTTAACTCCTTCAACATGGCACTTTTTCTTCCTGTCTGATACAGAACTGTTGCACTGTGGGCTTTGGCAGAATATGCACATTGATCACGGTGGTCATGTGGGTTAGCCTGTATTTCTTTGAAGCAGTGTTCATAGAAAACACCAACATATTTGCCGACATCTTAAAAAAAAAAAAAAAGTCTTATTTGAATTCCATAATGAAGCTATTTTGCAGAACACACGTCATTTTAAAGCTAAAATCTTCCAGTGTGGATTAAAGTAGACACAAGGATAATTGTTAAGCACCCGCAAGAGGGCAACATGTTTAAGGTTAAATGACATGATGGAGAATGGATAATGATCATAAAACACACACACACACGGAAACCTTTTCAGCTCCATACAATGGAACACAACTTGGAACACACTTTGTTTTAAACAAAATGCCAAGACACATCTTTGTAAAACTGATTAAATCTTATGTAACTGTGAATATCAGATTGCACAGGCCACTGTAGAGCTAATGACCAGCTATGGGTCTAAAACACTGAGACGTGAGGTAAACAAGAAGTCAGCTTTTATTTATGTAGCTCCATCAACTTACTGTAGCTTTATTGTGTGTTTTTTGGGTGTATATGTTTCAGGTTCTTGTTAGTGAGGATTCTGATGGAGAAGGAGTGATTGCGCATTTTCCAGCACACGATAAGCCTATATCCTGCATGGCGTTTAATCCGAGTGGTAAGTGAACACCTCATTTTGATGCCTCACTGAGTCCTACCAAAGCACAAAACTCTAGGCACTTGGTTGGCAGGCGTTTGTATGGTCTTAAAGGGGACATGTTCTGGCTGTCCTTTTTGAATTAAAACCGTTTGATATACGGTACATTTATTCTGTTCACAATACAAAGTTCTCTTTCTAGTCCACCCAGATCACTTATATAAACCAAACTGCAACTGTATTGACCTGCTCTGATAATCAATGCTGTACTGCACTGGTATGTGGAGGTTAGCCAATCATAAGAGTGCATTTTCTTGTAGAAGTCTTAAAGGTACAGTAGCAACCTATTTAATTGGATAGTTAAGATTCTGTCATCTTCTACTTATTTTTATGTCTTTACAAACTGTAAGTATTAAATGGAGATGTTGAGTTATCTCTTCCACATGCTCTTTCAAATTTAAATGTTAAATTTAACAGATTGTTTATTTTTGATTGAGCTATTCCTTTAGGTTTAAATACCCTTATAATTAAAGTTTGACTGTTTTTAATACAGGAAAGACTTAAAATAAGGCCCATTTGAGAAGGAGTTGGCGGTGTCAGTCATGTCACTATTTTACATGTAACCTCATCTTGTTCTGTAAGCGTTACTGTCTGCTTGGCTCTTAAGATCTGTTGTTCTGAAAAGCGGCCATTGTGTGTCTTCTGACGAATATAACCCCAGGCACATAGGTCACTGTCATTTCTCTCTCTTTTTCCTCTCTATCCATCCTTCTTTTTCTTCCCTCTTGTCTCTCCTTAACACGTAGTGGAATATTTAGTGATCATTGATCTTGTTCATGTCTGTCTCTCTTGAAGTGTATTGAGGTCAACAAAGCCTTCGCTCTCTTTCAGATGAAATACCCCAAGCACTGAATAGGTACAGTTTCAAACCTTAAAGATGAGAAGAGCCATGGTATTCGAAAGCCACAGAATGGGGTCATAATTCTTAGAGCATTTAGACAGCCACATCACAACATGCTTTAGTCATTATAAGGGCAGTTATTCATTACCTGCTGGTTTTTACACCTTGATTTTTATATATATATTCAGGATTTATTTCATTTAATTTAATGATTCTTTTCTGTCTTATGTGACTTTGTCACTAGGCCATGGCTCCAACTGTTTCTTGGATGTTATGGAAAAATACAGTAAAACCATGGTAGTAGCATTGTCCTCAACCTGCCCTTGAACGACCGTCTTGGCTCATTTTGATAGGTAGTTATCTGATCACTTTTCAATTTTACATATAGTCATGTTTGTTTCTCCGGATATCCAGTCCAGTCACAATGGCTCATTGTAAGGTGTGGGTCACAGATTGAGAGTCCTTCTAATAAGAAGGTGCTGAAAGCTAATGATAGCCATTGCTCGAAGTGAAATCCTTCACATATCTGTCTTTACTACGAAATACTAAAGGAGACTCCATTGAGGATGAGTCATTGTGTACATTAGTATACAGCTCCAGGTGCAGATGATTTTTGCATTGGGTTACTAAAAGATTGTAAGGAAATGGTGCATATCTTAGTACATCAAAACATTCCTGATGGATGTTCTGTATCAACCGCACAACATTGAACTGATGCCAAGCCATGCCACAACGCTCGTGCCTGGGAGCTTTGACTGAGCTTGGGTGCAGTAATATTATAAAGATGATTTATGAAATGAGCAGTTTAGAAGTAAAGTAAATATAACTTATTAATTTATGATTGAATCATTAATTGAAATATTGTATTTATTACAAAATAAAATCATTGTGGACTTTGACACTGATCTATTTATTTTTTAATTAATTTTTAGATATAAAAAAATTCTAATTACAGTTCTGCACTGTTATTGTCATTGTCTCATTAGTTTCAATAATTTCTCTTTCTATTTTAAGAGAAAATAGTTAAATGAAATACTTGAAATACAAGTCAGAAAAATGTCTATACATACAGTATTTTTTTATTATGAGTCATTTCTCAAGTTGTTATCCATTAAGACTAACCTCCTTGTTTTCTTTTAGAAACTGTATATTTTCTGTTGTAATTTTTTAAAAATCTTATTCATCCTTCTCAGTTTGGAAGCACCATATTCTTACCGTCTAATTTTTCAGATTTATCAAATCGCTACATTCTTTCGATTCCTGTAAAAGATGAGGGAATAAAACACAGTAAATTACACCCTTCTAATTAGATTGTCCTGACCTCACTTTGGACAGAACAGTTTGTCTCTAGGTGGCGCTATTGGTTAACCTTTAGACCTTCGAGCAGGCAAGATACCTTTTCCCCCATTAGCATGTGTGGAGCAGAAGGTGGAGGTGAAGACGGTGTCCTATCACTGTGGTCAACTGCAAAGGAACTTTCAGACCAGTAGTCCTTTTACGTTCATGAGTCAGAGAAAAGTGCTATGGATCATGAAGCAAAGCAAACATACAGTCAGCAATCAGGGCCTGCTCAGGGACATAACTTGTGCAAATGTGTGTTTTTCTTAGATCAACAAACAATTGAAGGTCACAATAAAAACAAGTGCGACTACATAACCATCCTATAAGTTGAAATGCTGCAGAGAGAATTATTTAGAGGGCGAGATATTAATGGTGTAAATGCATGCGTGAGAGACACATTACCAGTATTATCAGAATTGTGATATGCCACAATTTTCCAGTCAAAGTGTGTTTATGATTTGATTAGCTTTTTTGTTAAAAGTGTTACATAATATGCCGTTTGGGTAACCCTTTTAGTTTAGGAACCCATTCTCACTATTAGCCTAAATAGTTGTTTATTAGCATATTCTAATAATGTTGTACTTTAAAATAAATAACCGTAATTTTCAGTTTTGGTAATCAACTTTTTTTTTTTTTTTTTAAACACTATATATATAATTTTTATATATCATTTTTATTTTATTTTATTTATTTTTTACAATTATTTTCTTTTTTAAAAAAGATTCTTTTGCTCATCCAGGCTGCATTTATTTGACCAAAATACAGTAAAACAGTAATACAATGAAATATGACTTCTATTGTAATATAATTTATCCTATCATTTATTATTGTGATATTGATTTCAAAGTGATTAAGTGAGCTTTTGCTTAGAACAAGCAAAATAATCTGCCAGTGGGGTAAGCAAAATAATCTTATTTCCATATCATTTTTTAGACAGAAAATTTAGGCTAGTAAAGCATTTTTTTGCAGTGTAATATGCTGATCTGTGGTTTGAGACATTATTTTTGTCAGTGATGAAAACAGTTGCTGTTGTTTTACAAAAACTGTCCCTTTTTGTCTACAATTCTTTAATAAATTTTATTTGAAATCTAGTGTAGTGTAAATATTTTAACAATCACTTTTAATCAATTTAAGTGTTAAATACAAATCCTTCCAGGCTAACTGAAAAATATGGTTAAATGTTAAAAAACGTAATATGTTTTTGAGAATCGCAGCTTGTTTTGGTTTCTCATTCTGTAATGTTTTGGTTACTCTTTTACTAAAGATTTTTGTCCCGATCTTTAGGGAGGCCCCAGTTCTGGTCCCCCGAGTGCTGAGCCCCCAGTGTGGCCCTTTGTCAGGCGTCCTCTGTCCTCATGTGGAAAGTGCTCTGGGGCGGCTTGTTTTAGATAACAGCGGGGTGCTGTAAACTTCAAACAGTTTAACCTTCACCTGTCAACTTTATTCAGAAATAATGGGATGTGTCTGTTATCACCTCATTTGCTCGGGCATAAATCGAAAGGGCTATAATAATTGTTTTGAGTTATTAAATTGTTTGGCACCAAGAAGGCTAGAAGAAATCCCTGTAGTCCTCAATACAGGAAAAAAACCCTCTAGATATGCTGACTAACAAGGTCATGCTGAACATTCCCCGAGACTGGTGTTCATGCTGTAATTTACGTTCCTGACATCATTAACACATGATCAAAAACAGCTCTTTGAGATTTTCAAAAAATGCCTCCTCAGCACTGGGAAGCAAGCGTGAACGACATGAAGTGAGACGTTTAGCCTTGTCCGTCTGGCCTGACTTGTCCAAAATTAACTGTGTTGAAAGTGTCGCTCTGGCCACAGGGATGACCGCAGCTCCATCCGGACGGTTTTGATTTCAGAAAAGAAAAAGTCCGACTTGAAAAAAACAAAAACAATGTGGTGACTTGACATTGACTGGACTGTGCAAACCTCCGCTGAAAAAAAAAAAAAAAAAATTTCAAAAGCACTTATGTAAGAAATCCAACTCAACAGTGTGTGTGTTGGACGAAAAACAGAAGGGCGAGGGTAGAAAATGGCGGCCAGTCGGGTAGCTGGCGCTTGTGCTGTGGTGTTGGAGCTTCTATTCATAGGCGCATAATTAAAGGATGCTGCTTCGAACAGCGCCGTGCAGGACTCGGTTTAGCCAGAGTATCTGTTTTTCACTCCTTGTCCTCTTCTGCTCTCTCTTCTTCCCTTTGAGGATGTTTCTACAAAGTTTAAATGGCGCTAAACTGGTCTTAATCGATAACAAGCGTTTGGTGCGAGGGTACGGTCGCGTGCAGTGCGAGGGTGGACAGGTCTCACGGCCCATGAGACTCACTGTAATTCCGCTCAATCACGGAACTGATAAGCATCAAGGAATCTGCTCTTGCGAGGCAGCTTAGTTTAGCTCAGTTCATTCTGGCAAGTGTTTGCTTGCGGGGAAGATCTGAAGTGCCTGTTTGTCTGTTGCGGATGTGGCCTTTCTAGCACCCACTCCCATGAGTCACTTACAAACACCCAGCTGGAGTGTTTTACATTTTACGTTCATGTTGTCAAGAAAACAAAATATATGGAAAAGCGAAAAAATTTAAAGGTTACTATGTGTAAAAAAATAAAGCATCTAAGCATCTTTTTTTTAACGGTGATCACAACAAAACGACATATGCAGTTCTCTTTTTCGAGTTTGTAATAAACCATGCCTTCATGCAGAGGTAGCAATTAAGGATGGTTCTGAACTCTTCTGCTTCATTGAAAAAGCTTGTTTGTGGAGTTTAGAAACTATCATTTGGTAAGATTCACACACAAATTTGTATGTATTTGTGTTTGTGCACGTGTGTGTGTGTGTGTGTGTGTGTGTGTGTGTGTGTGTGTGTGTGTGTTTTAATGGGGCTATGACCGTGTATCACATTCCATTTTGTGCCGTGCCTGAGCACAGTGGGACAGTCAGCAGGGATTAAAGGCCCAGGCTGAGATGTCGCCTTTTAACGCACATTGCAAGTGAAGAGTGTGGACATTAGTGGAATTTGCCTGGAGCATGAGCTTTATTTTAATGGCATTATGAAATCTGATGATGTGCATATAGATTTTTTTCAATGTCTTTTATTTTTTAATCTTATTATTTTTTTCTTTCCCTCCACAATAGCCGTTAAAATTCCTGGCCACTCCTCTTTTTGTTCCAATTCTTTATTTTATTTTATTCAGCTAAAATGAAGATTTTCCTTTTTTCAGGCTTTGAGAAGGGACGACCTTATAGAATAAACATGTTAACAGATTTGTGACTATTTATAATGTAAGTTTTTATTTCATTTAATTTAGTATAATATCTTTTAATTTAATTTAATTAAAAAAGTCAGTTAAGATACAGTGTTGAATATTCCTTTCTCAGACATATTACCTATCCAACAAACAAACTAGAAGTTTTCTCTTTTTTTTAATGGTGTTTCCAAAAGGTGGTAAAAGCAGTGTCTTGTGAAGTCTGTACCTCAGTTTGTAGTTGTAAAATCTTAGCCAGACGCTTTGGTTTCAAGGCTTCAATGGAAACATCCTCCCTGATCCCCCCCTTCCATTTCACTTGACCTGAGAATAGTTACTTCTCTTCTTCACCTCTAGTTTCTAGCTTGTTTTTGTAGGAAGGATTGACTGTGTGGACCACGTTTTGCTGACAGCTTTATGTATATACGCTTAGAGGCTTTTTAGCAGTTGAATTAGTTTGGTTGGCCGGTTGGCTTTAGTCTCCAAAATTTCCACCAGATTCCCAAGGAACATCCGACGCTAGTTTTCCAAACACCTCAGCTGCAATGAATGATCCATTGTCCTGAGAAAATCCTAAGGTCATTCCCCAAATTAAGGGCATTAACATTGAAGTATCGCAGTATAAAGAATTGTGGAATCGTATTTGCTGTGGTAAATGTTTCAGAGGATTAATTAGCTAACAGAACCCTTTAAAATAAAAGAGAGCGCTGAAATGGAAAGAGATTATGGCGACTGTCTGTTTCCTGAGAAAGGATTACTCTTTCCATACTCCTCCTTTCTGCAGTCAGACTCTTATCTAGAGATTGCGGTTTAGCTCATTTATTTGGGGCTTTCAAAAATTACACAAAGGCCTGTTTTAGGCTGACTAAGCTTTTCAAGGAGACTGTGCTTTTCCACCGCTGAGCGTAAAATAGATTTGTACTGCTGTCAAGCATCAACTGCATTTTGTGGCTGTAGACAGATCCACAACGAGAACGTACGAGAACGATTTCATGGCTGTATAAATTGTTAGATGAGGATAACAAGGCAGTGTTCACAAATTAACACTTGGCAAATGCCAGATGCAATTTTATTACATTTTTTTTGCATCATATATAATGTTGTCATTTGGCCTGCACTGTATTGTGAGAATTGTGATCTGACTGGTGTAAATAACATTGAGTGAATCTAATTATTTACTATAGAAAATAATTTTGTCTTGGGTGACTTATATTTATCTCTGAGAGTAAACCTTTTTTTCTCTAGAACTTTGTTGGCCGCACATATATGGAAATCGTCTTCATCTAATAATGAAACTATTAAAGACCACTTTTTATAATGAAGATACACATTTGTAATTAAATTATAGTTACTTATAAAAATGTTAATGAATACATTTCAGTATTTTCTGTAAAATTAATTTTGTGCACTTTACAATAAGGTTCACTAGTTAACATTAGTTAGGAACATTAGAACTAAGAATGAGCAATACTTTTACAGCATTTATTAATATTAGATAATGTTAATTTGTTAATGTTAATGCATTTTCTAATGCATTATAAAAAGCACAATTTGTGTTTATTAATAGTAGTTAATGCATTGTGAACTAACATGAACTATCAGTGAACAACTGTATTTTCATTAACTAACATTAACAAAGATTAAAAAATACTGTAATAAATATATTGTTCATTGCTTGTTCATGTTAGTTAATACATTAATTAATGTTAACAAATGACTAATGTTTATAAAGTGAAAAGTGTTACCATTAATTTGTTGCCTTGCCTGTTTTTAGTGTGCACAATGCCTCCTCCTATCGAAAGGGCATTTAATAAAGTGATGCCTTTCTCATACTTTTGATTCATTCTCGTTTTAAATTTGCAACGCACCACATCTGGCAATTACATCAATTCACATTGCCGCTGAAAGCTTTTTAAGCTTCAACCTGTCTAAGACTTGTCACCATGGAGAGGGATAAAAATGTATTCCAGTTTTTTTAAAAGTGCTGTGCCTTGAAATTGATATTATTATAATCTTATTTCAAGTGACAAAATATCAGTGTTGAGGTTAAACACTGGGTTAAACATGCCTGCATAAAATGGTTAAAAATTATTAACAGTTAATCATATAGTGTGTGTGTGTGTTTGTGTGCGTGTAAACAAATATAACTTATCCCTTGAAAGTCTGATGTCTATTATTAGACAGAAATTCCTCCAAAAACAGCTCAGGAAACGTGAGTGTAGGTTCCATGTGGGCCTGGTGATAATCTCCACATCCATCCTTCCTTAACGTCTGACCTCATGGTCACCTTGGTTACGCTGATTCTCTAGAAGGTGAATTTCGTTGAAGTGTTGTATTAAAGTAATGATTGCCTCCTGCCGAGAAAAGGCCTTTATGATCTATTAATATTCAAGCGCTTACAGGTGGTTTGGCTGTAAAGCAAATACATAAACATTCTCCTTCGTTACACTTGAATGTGGATCAAATGAACCATGGGCACCTTTTTCCTCCTCCCACCTACTTTTTTTTTTTTTTTCCCTCCCTTCCCCAAAGCTCTCAATTGAATTGTGGATGTGGTTTCGTAGCTAAGAGCGTTGAGTGGCTCTCCAAGCCAGCATGCCCACAGGAGCAGTGTACCATGTTTAAAGAGCATATCCTTGGTACCAACGTGCCTAGATAAATAGTATCCCTGGCCGCACAACGCTGTGAGACGTGCTCGCAAGCCCCCTCTGGAATCCACAGCAGTCATCCTTGCCGGCCAGAGGAATGGAAACTGGAGACGGCATTACATCTGCCCGGCTCACCGCGAAACACTGCACAGTCACCACGCCAGGCCCCAATCTGCCACCCCGTCCTCGACTACACGCACACACACACACACACAAACACGAGCCGCCTCCAGGTTGGATCAAAAAGACCAGCTTTTAGAAGTTCTCACTTAGTCTGTAAAAGATTAACAAGTTATTGACTGCATGTTGACCCATGCCGGTCTCCTCCTCTCCTTAGTACTGTTATCTGATGGTTGGAGTGAGGGTGGCCTCCGGACTAAGTGAGTGTTGCTCGCTCCAGGCTTGAGTGGGTGGCTTTGATGTGAGATGTGCAACCCTTTGTGTGTGTGTGTGTGTGTGTGTGTGTATGTTCCACAGCTTTCATAAACACCTCCACAAGTGCAGCATGACAGGAGAGAAGGCCGTCCAATGGACTCACAAAGGACCACAAACACACATGCACGCACGGTCGTGCTTTTACAACTAATGTGGGCAGCCACAAGGACAAAATGCTGTGATTGATGTGTTTATTTGTTCTTTTTTTTTTTTCTTTGCATAAAGTTCGTGTCTGCGGTATTAGAGCGCACCGATTCCCAGCGTCCGCCCTTTAAAGGTTTATCCACATGTTTATAATTTGAGATTTCCTCTTTTTCAAAGGTCTTTGTCGAGTGTTGTTAATTTGAAAGGGATACTTTTGTTTCAGTTTTCCGACTTTGCCAAGTTGGAGGCCTCTGCTTGTCGGGCTGCTGAGATCATGGAGTTGGTCTGGTAGAATGGCTAAGACGCTTTTGAAATAAAACATGGCTGTGAGGAGGTTTCGCAGATGTTTTGTGTTTAAAGACTTGTTAAGGGGAGAACAACAAAACCATGAATGCAAGTATGAGGAATTATTTTACAATTTTTGGTGGTGAATACCGTTAGTTTGAGGCGCCTTTTAGTGAGAAACGGCCTAATCTGCTTAAAAGGATAAACTGGGTTACTTTTTTTGCAGTTCATATAAACTGCTTTTCATGATAAACAATTTTAAAAGCTCTGAAATGCGAATTGACAAACACAAAACTTTTGTTTATTTACATGCTTTTTAAAATGGGATTTTAGGATCAAGTGGGGATTTAAGTTGTTACTATGCCGTGCTTCATTCTTTTTGTTTTCACAGGCCATTGTATTATATATACCGTAAATTCTGGACTATAAAGCACACCTGCATATAACCTGCATATATGTGTCTTTGATGCGAGTATATATGCATATTTTTAAATGTAGTTAGAGCAGGTATCAAGACTTTGTCAGTGCACTTTTTGCAGTGCACCTGTTCTGTCACAGAGCAGTAACTTTTTAAGCTAAAGAGTATTGTTTTACTGTATTGCTTAAAATGCTCACCCACAGAATTAAACACTTATGCTTTTAGAACACTGCATTTGCCATTATAAATTATGATACAGCTTGGTTCATTGGTCCGTTGGGTCGGTTGATTTCTCACCACAGGCAAACCACTTCAGAATTCATTTTCAATCGTGCTGAGACCAACTTGTTAAGAGTTCCCGGAACTGAATATTTTGGTACAGACCAGAGCACGATTTTAGTATTCATATATTCCTAAGAGAACTTGCAAATCTATAATCACAAATGGATGAGTAAATGATAACAGTTTTTATTTTGGGTGAATTATCCCCCAAGTCTTTTAAATATTTGTTTAGGTATTATATCATATAGATTGTGTGCGTTATTACTGTAGCTCAAATACACAAAACCCCTCTTCACTTGCAGAATTTCTTGTTTAAAGTGATAAATTACTCTCTTGCCTTGACGTCGAGGTGTTATAAATAGGATGTGTCAAAAATTGCTTTAACATCTCAGGTTCCTGAAATTTTATGGCTGCTTACCAGCACCGAGAAGCTCTCTTTTTAATTTAGCTTCCCACAGGCTAACCAACTGACGCCTCTTCGCGAGGCCCTGTATTTCAACAAGGCCACAAAAGCCCCAACGCTCGGTTTCCATTCTCCACTGGCTTTTGGAGAACAGAGTGTACCATCAGCAAACTTGTGTCCCAACAAGCTGGCCAAGCCTCATCTGTCAAAGCCAGGGTGAGCGCGAGAGCGGCAGGGCGGCGGGGTGAGGGAGAGGAAGCTCCCAGATAAACATACCGCAGCGCCTAAACTCCTAATCACTCTGCGCTTCCGTTTGTAGCCTCTATAATTAGAAGGCACTCTCTTCCATGTATTCCCAGTTGACGCAAATGCTTCTTGTGGCTTGGCACCTCATTTGGGGCGTGGGTTAGTTTATGGCCAGGCCGTAACTTGGTTTAGTCTTCTGATACAGCATAAATAGCTAACCGCTGTCTAATTCGCTGGCCGACTGTTTTTCTTTTTCGTAGGCGCAATCTCAGCGTGACCCTTGCTTCGTTGCCGCAACCCATCCCCCTTGCTTCCTGTCTTACCGCTCCATGAGATGGCAAAGCCACACCTAAAGCAGATGCTATTTCTAAGTGTGAAAACGAAAATAACGTGGGCAGAAATAGGACAGATGAGCTCATCTAGGACGGCCGCTGTTCCATTGTCATGTGTGCAAGAGTTGGTCTGATCTTGCGACGAGATCCTACTCTTTAGATTTGTCAGACCACCCAATAAACGCTCACCACAAATTAAACCCCTCTGTGAACTCAGCATTAGAGATTCAGCATTGGAAAATCACTAATTATTGTCATCTTAAATTACAGCAGTGAGATCTAGAGCCAGCGGCTAAATTCATCTTAATCGTAACGTTGGAGAAACTTTCCAAAGCGGTAGTGACCAGACTTTCATGTGTGTGGAAAATAGCCTGTAGAGCTGTCACACTGTTTTTAGGAATAAGTTGTATGCGGCATTGCGTTGCCATGAAGGTTCGCTTCAGGGTTTTTTTTCTTTTCTGGTGTGGTTTAGTAAGTGTGTTGTTTACAGTAAGAGCTTATACTTTCTGTAGTTTCGCTAACTTCAAATAAAAGTGGGAAAATGAGAGGCCCTGTCATCAGAGGTTCCACTTGGGTTCTCCTGCGGTTGTGTTTAAAACAGATCCATATACTCTCTGGCCAGCCAGCTGAGGGAAGATCTTGGCATGCAGTTAATTCTAGAACACAAATTGCAGTGGAACACGATTACCCTTTACAACCATGTAAACGTGTCTCATGAAATGCTCAGTGCTTGACTGCAGTCTGGGTGCTATTGTTTTTGACTTACAGTGTATTCTTCTCAGAATTGATACACTTTATTTTGAGTGAGACTTCTTGCCACTTTCATTGATAGATGAACATTTTGTGGCTGTCACTAGGGCAAGATTCAGAAAGATTTTGACCCAAATCCAAATGGTAAACCCCAAGAAAATTTTACTAGGGCTTGGAAAATCCTAAGTATGGAGGAACATTTCTATAGCCTCAGGAAATAAATGCTGCATTGGTTGCTTTGAATGATCCATATTAATCAAGCATTCTATTCTTTTTTCCACTCATTAATAAATTCAAAATATTATTTTTTCTGCTTCCTGAGGCTGTGGTAATGTTTTATCCCAATTTTTATAGCTGTGTTTTCTTAAGTGTGTGCCTTTCATCATGCACTTCTTTTTATGGTTTAATGATATTAGTGTAATAAACTGCAGTTAATCTCAGAAAACTGATTAGAAATCTGACAAACCAATATCACAAATATGTAAGTTGTGCTAAGAAGTTGCACTATGGTGAAATAAATGTCACTTTTCACTGATGTACAGGTATGTTACTGGTGACTGCAGACACCCTTGGCCATGACTTCCACGTTTTCCAAGTCTTGACTCACCCATGGGCTTCTTCCCAGAGTGCGGTTCATCATCTATACACGCTTCACAGAGGAGAAACTGAGGCTAAGGTAAGAACACGCACACATTTACATTAAAATCTTTTCCTTACATTCAGCATGCTCATTTGGTACAAACTCATAAACTTGTGTCCTTCAAATGGAAAATATGTCAACAACAAAAAGAAACTGTCTTGCGTTCAAGTAATACATGGACAGAGTGGGATATTAATTCAAACTTCAAAGCTTTTCGTTCCATCCCCTGCTCACACGCACATGCCTATGTACACTCAAGACTATTTTCGGGGGAGTTATTGAGATGAAATATTGCTTTTCCGGACTCTTTTAATCATTAGCATAATCATTTAAAGTCTTTGTGGGCCACCCACAACTGTTTACGGTTGCCTATGCTTGTATGGCTCTGGAAATGTGCAATTTGAACATGCTTTTCATCGTCGGTGAATCCCTCCATGTTATCTAAATACTGTCAAGAGACATAAAGAGAGACTTGGTACCACTGAGCTCCAAAACTGCTGTACTGCTGTCTTGGGCTCTTTTGTAGTATGTAGTGCAGTGCATGTTAGACTAAAAGTGTGGGTATGACCCATCTGATTGATCTTAAACATGACTGTGAGGTACATTGTCTCTTGCTACTGCAGTGAAAAATACGAGTGTAACTGTAATCTGAAGATCTAGTTACTGTTCAACTGTCCACCAACTAAAGGTTAAGAGCATGAGGGCTTTTCCATAGTCACAGCACATGAATTTTTTTGTACCTAGAGAACTTTTGCCCCCGGAAAAGTTCAAAACAAAATGATGTGGATCCACGTGAAATATTTGCGCTCTCAGCAGTTAGTCTCTGCTTATTCTAAAACTTCCTCCCCTGTGGCTCCCATGTTCACTTTTCAACACTCTGGAATCCGAAGACCTGAAACTATTAGTGTTGCCAATGTGTTTTCAATCACCAAGGCTGCAAAAAAAGAGAAAAGTTACTAAAAATACCTCAGACGACTGGTGAGAGCTTAGATTGTGCTCCTGACCGGAGCTTTTACTCTTGCACTTTAGGGTCAAGCTTGGGGCTTGTAACACCTCTGATATCTTAGGCTATGAGGTCATGGACTAGAGGACATTCCCACTGGGACAATATGGTCGCGCTTGTGACTTTACACCACTCTCTCTTAAATCCCTGGAAATAGGCTCTTGGCAGCAGTGAATATAGGCTTCGTAATTTTCCCATTTCATCCCAGCTTTATAAATTACAAATGTAGAACAACTAATGGTGTTATTTGAAACAGAATCAGGCTTTGGAATTTGTCCATCCAGTTAGCCAGATGTTTGTTGCATAGTTGCCTCACTTTAGCAAACACAGTTTACCATTTACAACTAGAACACAATTACTTCTTTACTACTGTGAAAAGTAGAATTGTTGTATCACCTGGTTGGTTTGATTGCTTGGAGAAGTTACAGAACATCATACAGAACATGATTTGAAGCTTTTATTTTATTTATTTTACTTTAAAATGTATCCTATTTTTTATTTACTTTTATAAAGTTTCACTTCATAGCAGTTATTGTTTCTGTTTTTATTTTCTTTTTTAATGGTTAGTTTATGGCAGTGTGCAGTGGTCTCAAAACATATTTTATCAAACATATTGATCATTCTTTAATCCATTTATTTATTTATGCATATGTTAGTATTTTAAACTAATAGAAGATGGTCAAATGCACATGCTTTTTTTGTATTTTATGTAACGTTACTCAGGTTGAATAGTTGAAGCGGACATCTAAGGACATGATCTGATCATTAGCGTCTGCCAAGCCTTGGTAATCTATCTGGGTGCTTTAAAGTTTAATTTACTTTTGTGATGTATTGGGTTATTGCACAAATCAGTTTGGGAAATAACTGCAGTGATTTAGTTTCCCTTTCTCCTGAATGCTGTTTCATCCATTTAGCCTTGCAGCTGTTCCACCACAATATCTCCTTCAGTTGGCAAATTGTAAGGTTTTATTTGCTTAAGAAGAACTAATATTTATTCCGAAAGGGCCTAGACCCTTACTTACTCAGCGAGTGTCATGTTTGGATATGCACACAAACCTGATCTCTGCTCTAGTTCATAGACTCACACTCTCTCAGTCTCACTGACACGCTCGATGTCTAAAAGCATGCCAGACATATTTTTCCCTAATTTAAATACTTCATTACATGACAAATATTAAAACTGCAATGGAATAAAAACTGTACATTATTCACCTATGAGTGCCATGTAACTGAAGCACAGTGAAGTGTTACGTCCATAAAAAAGACTTTTATTTACACTTATTTATTAAGCCGATTAGTATATGTTCTTTTTCTGCTTTTCCCAATACTTTTTGTCCGTTTACCCTTCAAGTGCACTCTGAGCCAGGTGAAAAAGGCCGAACTGCAGGCTGGTTACTGGCCCGTGGGTGAAGTTTAAGTTCCTCTCGTTCCTGCTCCTTATATTGAAGGTGTGATTACTTTATGCGGCACCTCCAGGCATGGCAGAGAGCTGGAACAGAGCGTGTAAAACATTCTCATTTTCCCTCCTCTGTGAGCACAGGGCCGAGGTGGCCCGCAGCTCCGCTGAGATGAGAAAGGTGGTTAATCTGTCACTGGCTCATGCCAGGTTTGCTGCCTGGCCATGCGTTGGCTTTGATCTGGCATTGTAAACAGCGCAAACTGCAGAAAGCAAGCACCCTCCAAGACGCATTATCTTGAGCAGAACAAATAAAAGGAGTGATAATGCCTTGTGGGCGGACGCAGGCACCCGGCCTTATCTGGCTGGCTGATTGACTCTGCTTGTGCTGACTCCCGATCTGCTCCGGACTGACCTTAGTGTGCGTGAAGGTAAATAACCCACCAGGCTATGTTGCCTGAAGCCATACACTGTTTTAGCTGTTCTGAGCAGCACATGACTGACCAAACAGCTCATTTGATTTCTGTCTGATTAACGAATTTATAGATCTCAGTCCTCGTCTTTGGTCACCTAAACCTCATTTTTTTTAAACCTCCAGGTGAAAATCTCCCTGAACAGGAAATGGTCATTGATCTTGATTAATTTGCTCATCTCTGAGTTGGCGTATTCAGTGTGATACTGATTTGAGACAGATAGAGCAGAATGACCTAGAATCAGATAGATCTCCAGACAGCTGCATTCCAGTAGCTGATGGCTATCCATAAAAAGTGCTGTAAAAAAGCCATTAGCTGAACCTTGCTGACGGCAGAGAGCTGTAAGGTAAAGCCAAGTGTAAGGTCTCTGGACCATGCTTTGGAGAAGGTCTCCTATCATTTATAGATGTATATTCATGCACATAGGGGCACGTTCTTGTATTCAGAAATGGAATTGGATTTCAAGATCCTGTTGTGTAAAACTATGTTCATGACGTAAGATGCTGAAAAAACAGGGTGTGATTCTACAGCCATCTGACGCATTTATAGACAGACAAACTATTTAAAAATAGCATAGACTCTGAACTTATGAGTGATGAACACAAGAAGCAGGGCTGTGTTGGGGTTATGGTTCATCTGTTTAAGATGTTTATAAATACAAAAGCCAGGTTAGATATTCAGGTTTATCATGTTAGTATTCAAAGTCTGGCGATCAGTTCCGAAACGTCTTCATCTCCGTGCCTTGGCGTGATTACCAACACCTTTTTCTCATTCCTCTTCTCAGGTGTTTCATAACACTTTTTTTTTAGAGAGAGATTTTATCTGTTTATCTTTGCCAGAAACTTTGACTAACACCAAAGAAAATTCAAACAGAAGTCAGGTTGCATTCCTTAAAGCTGGCATGAAATGAAAACTAAATGCATGTTATTGACTGTGTGTATGATTCAGCATTTTTCTTGTGATACATTTTTCTTTATTTTTTTCCAATTACTTCATAGTTAAAAAGAACCAAACTTTTTCAAATTAGAAATGATTTTTTTATTGATGTAACACGTCCTTGCTGAATAAAACAATTTCTTAAAATTACCTGGCCCAGAAATTTTTAATAAAGTACATTGTAACAAATTTCTATTGTGAATAAACACTGATCTTTTTAATCATCAGAGGATCTATCACGGGTCCATGAAGTCATGTGACACTGAAGACTGGAGTAATGATGCTGAAAATTCTGCATTGCTTCACATGAATAAATTGTATTTTAAAGTGTATTAAATAGTAAACTTATAATAATAGTAATTCTCTCTCTCTCTCTGTCAATCAATCTATCTGTCTGTGCTTCATTGGCATGACAATTTCCTTTGTCTTCTTTTACCTTTGCTTTAGGTGCAGGACATCTGCTTCAGCCATGACTGCCGCTGGGTGGTGATTAGTACTCTTCGTGGTACCTCTCATGTCTTTCCCATCAATCCGTACGGTGGAGCGCCATGCGCACGCACACACATGTCTCCACGCGTGGTCAATCGCATGAGCCGTTTCCAGAAGAGTGCCGGACTAGAGGAGATCGAGCAAGAGCTGAGCAGCAAACAGGGCGGCCGGTGTAGCCCCATTCCTGGCCTCTCTAGTAGCCCATCTGGATCACCACTACATGGTTAGCAAACACTTTTTTTAGAAACATTATGCACCTCTTTCACTTCTAAAATCGTTCATAAGTTAGTAACACTAGTTGTTCTCTTCCAAAACCTAATTAATTACACTGGGCTATTTTATATATATATATTTGGTAACATATATCGAATTAAATGCTAATATGTAACATGTACAAATTCTTCACATATTTATGTTTCTTGAATTGATTTTCACTAAGCTAATTCTTGAAAGGTATGTTCTGGCCGGTTAGGAGTTAATCAAGTCACCCTAGCAGACCTTGTGTTTGAGCCTGTTGATCTCTGTCACAACACTGTGATGTTTGTCAAACACTGTCCCTGGCTGCAAACTCTCTTACGCTGACCACGTCTGACCATTACGTACATACACACCCACTCAGTCACCCAGCCGCACACACACTTCTCATCTCTGTGCTGATTGCCACAGGAGCTGGCACACCTGTCAGCGTTGTTTGCCCATCAGCACTCCCCACTCCATAAAGCAGAGGTCTGATTAATCAATACCCCCCGCTCGCCGAAAGCACCCCGCTGATACGGACACAGGAGACTCCAGTCAGCCGTAGGGTGTTTGCGGAGCTTCCCAAAGGGTTCAAGAGAAGCCTCACTTACTCTGTCACCAAAAGTTACATATCAAATGACACTATATTGACGTAAAAAAAAATAATTTGCTGGTTTAAATGTATTACTAATTCAAATGTAAAAGCAAATGTAAATCAGTTTTATAGTATTTATTTATTTATTACAAAAAAGCCTTAGAATAATGCATCAAATAATCAGTTTGGATTTTCAGCAACATTTTATTTTTAAAGTTAAAATGGAAATGTTATGGACTATATAATATAATATATAGCAATATAATTTAATTAATTCGTTTTATTTATTATTTAGTAATTTAATCATTTTTAGAAGGGTGATTAAATTAAATTAAAGAAGATTTTATCCAAATCTAATATATATTAATATTAATGCACATTAATAGTTAATAAATTAATTTAGATGACTTTTGACTGTCTCAAAGGCAATATAATTAACTTTTTTTTTTCTTTTTTCTTTTTTTCTTTTTTACTTTGAGTTGAGCAAAGCTGTGACATCACAGGGCCGGAATGTTTGGCGTCCCGTGTAGGGATGGTTACCAGCAGCTATGAAAGTGGGCCTCAGAAGCCCTGTCGTAAATCAGACTCGCTTTTCAAAGCTGGGCATTAGAAGCACCTGTCAACAATTAGTCCTATCAACTTCAGCCCGATGAGACACTTTGACAACAGGGTTCTGAGGTGACATTTTTTTTGTACTGGAAACAGGATAAGGGAATCTAAGAAACAGAAGTCTGAGGCTGTTCGTATGCCTTAGAGGCAAACCTTGGACTGTCCGGATTTTATAACCTCAAGGATCATTCCATAATTCCTTAAGCCAAAAGATGGGAGGATAGCAGGATGTGGCTTTTGAATTAAGATGAAACGGTGTGGGGGAGAAAGGGAGACAAAGTGGTCTGCACTTTTCCTTGGTCCCTGAGGGCCTCTCCTATGGGCTTATACTTGGAGCTGGAATGCTTGAACCACTCACATATCCTGCTGGAGATGTTTGCTTTATTTTTAAACCACTCAATCAGTTTTTTCTTCCTTTTTTCTTAATGTATTACAAATTACACATTGCCCCTCTTCCTACTTCTGTCGTTCACATTCTTAATATACGATAGTAAAACATTTGTTTTGCAAATGGCACATTTGTTTAATAAACTGAACTGCAGTGAAATTATTGTCATTATTTCCAATCAGTTGTAATTTCATTCATTTACAGTTAGCTGCAGTTATTTGAGCAAAAATTAAATGAATTCCTCTGTTGATTAAGCTGAATTTTCATCAATTATTATGCTAGTCTTCAGTGTTACATGAATCTTAACATCAATCATTCGAATATGCTGATTTGTTGCTCAAGAAACATTTATTATTATCAAACACTTTGCTGCTTAATATTATTATATTGTTACACAGTATATTGTTTTCTTCAAAATAACAGCATTTATTATTATTATTTTTTTTGTCACTTTTAACTAATTTCTGACTAAAGGTATTTTAAGTAAATAAGTGCATTTTTGCTAAGGAAAAAAAACCATTGGCCCCTATTTATTTTTCTTGTTGGTTTGCTAAACAGTGTAATGACAACAGGATTTCTACAAATAAATATGATTTTCTACATTCTTCTTCTGTAGGAAATTACATTTTGTGCCATCGAAAAATCAGCAAAATTGTTTTTGTGGTTGTCACACTTTTAAATCCTTTTCCGCCACGATTAGCTATCAGACACGAAAAGAGAAAAGGCTATCAGCGTCGCTTTCCGTTTGCTTTTCCGTCGGTTTTGTTCATTTTTGGGCCCGTGAGCATGAACGGAGGCAGCAGAAATAACTGATTGATAAGAAAAGCTGCGACGGAGTAGCCACAACAGTAGACTGGCAATTGTCTCCTGTGACAACTCATTGATTTAGGGAAGGAACTAGAGAAGTACACATCCTTCAGAGCTGGCACTCTGTAAAAATAGAAACAATCAGGCTTTCTTCTCTCCTAGTTTAATTGTGAATCTATTTCAGGAGCCACATCCCTTTCGCTTTAGGTTTGTGGCATTGTTAGATAATTCAACAAGTCCTTCTTTGTTCGGTGCTAACAGGCGGTTGGTTCATTCATTTAGGTGGTGATTTCTGCTAAGTTGATTTGTCCGTCGGCCTCTTCTACCTAGAACTGAACAAAAGCCAAAAGAAAAAAAAATGTTTGAAGCATAACTGTAGTTGTATGGTTTCCATTCACAGGGGTGTTTAGGGTACATGTGGCTTTGGTAGACATGCTGTGCAGCGGTTAAGCTCTGTGTTGGCCATACGCGAAGATGTGAGGAGCGTGATGGAAAGAGCCGTCTGGACTGAGGCGGTCACATTAGCTTTGAGCTTACAGGAAATTCAGTGTCGGTTTGACAAAACTTGGTGGTCTCCTTCTTTGCGTATGTTCATTGACTATTTTGAAAGGAAAACAAGGTGCGACAGGAAGCTGTTAATTCGCTGTTATTGAGTTAGGGATAACGGGATACTTCCTTTGAGCCATTTAATGTCAGCATACAGCTTGTTTGGGTTTCAGGGCTTGTTTTATCAGTAACTATGCCTGTTTACACCATTCATCATCTTAAAGCAAAAACAGCCAGACACGGATGCTTTTGCAGAACTGATGACACATTGTTTGGAGCAAACCGTTTCAAAAAGCTCAACGCTGTGTTTATTAATTTAAAACGGATCAAATCTAAATGGCATTAGTTTTTTTTTTTCACATGTTTTATATGTTCCAATGTTTGCTTGTTTTGTTTTTTTCCGCAAGGATGCATCATTCCAGACTTTATGCTCATTGAGGAATCATGGGGTAAAAATGCATCACTGTTTCCACAAAAATATGAAGAAAATTAGGGACATTAGAATGATTTCTGAAATGATATGACACTGATAACTTCATGATAAAATTCAGCTTTGCTGTGACGAGAATAAATTACATTTTAAAATGTATTATATTTTCACAATTTTATTGTATAGAATAAATACAGGATGAGTCTTTCAAATAAATGCGTCCTTAAAGAACATAAAAGAAAAATGACATAACTCGATAATTATGCAATTTGCACTGAAAATAATTCATTAAATTATGTAAACTTTCACTCAAATGTTATAATATATAAAAATAGATTTTTGTTAGTGCTTTCAGACTTTAGGAGCCCACTATATTTGTGTATAACATAGAATGCAGATTGCATTTGAAATATGAGACCAAATACTCTTGCATCTTTTGTTTGTTGTTGGGCTGTAGTGCCTTTAAAGAAGTTTTCCTTTCGTGTCAAGTGTGGTGGTAAAGTGTGTGTCACAGTCACTGAGTCCTGTGCTGAATCATTTACAACCATCAGATCTCTCCTGTTTACTTTCTTTCTCTCTCTCTCTCTCTCTCTCTCTCTCTCTCTCTCTCTCTCTCTCTCTCTCTCTCTCTCTCTCTCTCTCTCTCTCTCTCTCTCTCTCTCTCTTTCTCTCTCTCGGTCTCCGTGTCTGTGTGTCTGTCGGACAAGCAGCCAGATGAGTTGATCTGATCTGTACGGGCAGGGCTAGCAAAAACTCTCTATAATCATATACTGCCTCCTCCCTTGTTTGTGACACACACACACACACACACACACTCTCTCTTAAATTCCATCACAGCGGCTCTCCGGCTCTCAAAGATAAAGCTCAGCTCCTCCGCTCACAAAACAACAGACGTGCAATCATCCCAGGCATCAAAGAGCCGCTCTTGTTTTAACATACCACAACTCTGCATCATGTACGGTCTCATTCAGACTCCCTATCCTGAAGATTTATTACTCTGGTTACAAAGTCTTGTCCTTTTGCTGAGAACAGTACAGGTCCAGGCCTCTGTGTGGCGCTGTGTTCTCAGCTTTTTGTTGACAAGCCTGTTTCAAATGAAGGACCTTACTTCACTCCATTGGCAGAGAGAGGAAAAATACTTAGGCCTGAATCATGCCACTACGTTTTGTCTTGATATGAATCTAATCCAGCAAAAGGGCCGGAGTTACTCTGTAATTTGTCCTGAATTTTATGAATGGCCTCCTCTTAAAAGCAAAAAGCAATGCTTCCTCTCTAAAGATAAATGGTTTGTAATGGATTTTTATTGGTCGTCTTTGACTAGTTTCATATATGTGTTTGTATATGTATATATATTTTATATTATATTATATTATGTTGTATTGTTTGCTTTTAATGAAGTATTCTTGTCTTGTTCCAGAAAATATAGCTGTTTTTAAAAGTTGTACTTTTTATACATATTTGTTGTCTGATCATATTCCATTTTACTGGACATTTTTATCATTTTAATGCTTAATGTTTGTCTTAAATATTTAAAGATTTTTAAGAAAATCTTTTCTTTTTCTATTTTTCCAGTTTCTTTTTCCCTTGCAGCATTGCCTTTCCCCTGGCATAGTGAATGTAAACATCTTATTGAGACAGTGTTGTTGTTTGCCCTGGGTGGCGTGGTATGTTTTTTTTTTTTTTTTTGTCTCGCTCTCATGCGAAAAGTTTTTGAGTGGGCTGGTGTGTCTTTATCAGGCAGAGTGAGCAATGATGATGTGCTGCCCTTTCCCACTGTGAGGAAATGTGATTTTGACACTTCTCATGACCTGAGACCCTGCACTGTCCCACAGTGAAATTTTCTCTGTAGCATGATGCAATACAGCATTCCTTCTCTTGCTGTCAGCAAGTCTGATATGATTCTTTCAAATATGAATAATTCTCTATATTGTGTTTATATTTTAAGTGCTTTATAAGCTTTGGTAGTTGAGTACTTTTTACAAGGAGTAAATATTTTTTCTTTGTCAGGCTTTTTTATGTGAAACTTAAACCAAAACCACTAACTGCTCTGAGGAAATGAAAACACTGATATGTTTCTGTTTGCACAGTATATTTTTATGGTAAGCAAATAAATGGATTATATTGCCTATTTTGTGGCTGAAACAGCTGTTGGATATGGGTGTTTTTGCCATATTGTCAAATCAAGAGTGGTAATGATGATGTCTGGTTTTTAATTTCTTATTGTAGATGCTTCATGGTTCTACCAGCTAAAACCACCTTTGGTTTGTAATTTTGGTTGTAATTATGGACTTTTGGCAGTTCAGCAGGTTTGATGTTGTGGTTGGATACTAGATATTTTAATTACATTAATGAGTTTGAAAAATAGTTCTCGGTCTAGGCAGGGTAAGATGCTTTTTGAGTTCTAAGAATTTTAACTATTGACATTTTTTATGCTAGAATATATATATATATATATATATATATATATATATATATATATATATATATATATATATATATATATATATATATATATATATATATATAGAAGGAAACATCATTTGTCAGTGCTGTTTAACACATCCATGGCACAGGCACAAGAAACAGGAAATTCTCCACATTTCCTTTTCATTCAGCTGCTGCAACACTAGAAATATGCTGCTCATTTATTTATTTTTATTATTGGACCTTGTATAATTTGAGTTCTATAAAAGTTTATTTAATGCATGTATATTTTTTTGCATTAAAAAAATCTGTAATTATTTAATAAACATTTGTATTAATATAGTGTAGTTTTTTTTTATTTATATTTGTTTCTTTTTCACATGTAAAATTTAAATTGTGATGGCTACAAGGAGAAACTGATTTATAATGTGAAATTTTACATGTGAGAAGAAACAAATATTAATAATTTTATTTTAGGTTTATTCTTTAGGGTGATATCACTGATTCTTATCTGAGCAACACTAAATGTAATCATTTAAGAATCAGCCATTATAAGCCCATATTCATCAACCGCTAATTTGAATATTGGAGGTGCCATGTGCCCAGCAGTGTCTATAGCCTTTACGGCGAGTTGATTGACATCCTGGTGCTTTGAATTGAGCTTATTCACTAAAACATTTCCTTTTTTTCCTCTGACAGACCAGCATAGGGTTTCATTTAAACATGTCTGAAATGACACTGCAGCGTTCATGACTGGGAGGAGAGAATACGGTTCCCACTTACCCATAAGTAAATTGACATGATCAGATTACGTGCTCCTGATCAGAGCCACATGCCGAGGTGCATTGATTGAGTCTGCGGATGCCTTCCTGTTCATCTTCTCATGCACCGTTTGCAAAGTCTGCTCGTCTGAGGTGAAACATCCTCTCACACACATTGCCTTGCAAACAAACTCGCTCACATATGGTTTCAGTAAGGCTGTTATCTGAGCCACAGAAGAGTGTAGATTCCCACTGTCACCAAGGTGCTCCTCTGATGAGCTGTAAACGCTGACATGTTGTAAACTATTGGATCTAATTTCAGACAGCCTCATAGCAAGACGTTCGGATGTAGTTTGGTTAATAAATTACACGCTTGAATGCTTTCGCGTTTTCTTTGATAACTACGTATATTGCTATTATACAGCAGTGAATAATTTCGGCCATGATGTAATGGCTTGTAATCATACGGCGACTTCTGAAGTGAAATCAGCACATGAGGGGAAACTGAGGGGAAACGGAAAATGTACCATTTTATAATGGAGTTTGAAGTCCTACGGTGAAAATACTCGTACGGCACAATGTCTGGTAATAGCAGGAAGTTTCATATAATGTTTCTGCTCATTAAAGCGGATGCCGCACAACCCAAAAACTTTGTAAGAAAAAAAAAAAAAAAACCTCTGCTGTCACTTTAAAAGCACTCTCATTCACTGGCGGTTTGGGAAAAGACTGGCAGTTGGCCATTTTCACATAGGCTGGCTTGACCCCATGCAAGCCTGAAAATAGCAGCGAGCAGATACTGTAAAAGCAGAGGCAACCAGAAATGGCTTTTCCACCGATGTCTGATTTCTTCTAAAAACAGTAAATCTTGTGAAGTTTATTTTCTTTGCAGCATCTGTGTTTTATAATGGTTCTTTTAATTTGTTTTCACTTTGTCCACCGGGATTGCTTTTATCCGGCGCTTTCTGGCCTCTCCTTTTACTTACCCCCTTTCCACTTGTAATACTCCTCCTTTGAAAGTGTGTATTTTAATAATGATAGCTCTGGGAATTGGCACAGGCAAACTTGACATGACAGCGCCTTCCCCCTGAGTGCAGCGGTACCGCCATTGTTCCTTTTCCTCTCCACTCATCCCTCTTTTTTTTTCCTCCTCCCCTCCCGTCCTAATCCCTACCTCCTGTGAACTACGCTCTTACAGGAGCATGTCTGGGAAACCTGGACGAGCGCGAAAGACATGAATGGGTGAAACAGAATATATCAAAGAATTCCCAAACCGAGAGAGCGCGACTTTTTTCTAGGAATTCAAGTCTTCTGCAGATGCTCCTAAAGCCTGGCGATTTCTCAACGGTTGACACTTTGGAACGTCCTGCGATATTCTGTCCCCGGGAACGTTATTCGCATTGGCGGCCGTCGAGATTGCATTTTTTCAATTTAATTTGGTGGTAATGCGATTAAAATGGGATGACGTTTGCGTACAATGTTGTTTTTTTTAGGTTTATTTGTGCAAATGAAGCAAATAACGAATGGAAAGCGTCAGCTTAGATGGATCGCTTGTGTTCATTGCTTTATTAGATGCAAATAGAACAGCTTGGGGGAGAAAAACAAGATATCAGTGACAGGGCGACCAGGTCTGTGCCATTAGAAGAAAATGCAAATGGAGCGGAGTGAGCTTGAACAGAAGGGTCAGGTGACAGAGGGTGACCTGGCCGGCCTCTTGGAGTTAGGCCTGCGACGGCTGTGGATTTGCATTGATGGATCTTCTTTCCATTGGCTTGTCATGTATCACTGCGCAGGCCATCACACATGAGTCATTAATCAAATGACGGCTCCATAAGCAGTATCGTTTTGACTGGCCAGGCGCCTTGCCGCTCTCGGACGTGCCATTCTTGAGGGTTTCGGCCAAGCCTGCCACACTCGGGTTGACGTCATGCGGCTGAGTTTCACATCATCCCGTGCGAGGCGTCTGCTTTCGGAGGGCTTAAGCTTTGCCACCGTGACGCTGACTGTTTGCGTGCGTGTCCGCGGGCGAGTCGGGGTTTGATTTAGTGGGGGTTAAAAAGTGCGCCGAGACTGAGTGTGTCCTTCTTGGAAAGATGCTAAATTCATTAAGATTTTTCTTCCTCTACTCCTCGTCTTTGTCCATCAGAAGCACCATTATGGGTTTTCAGGCTGCTTCCTGTTCAAATTCCTTTTCTTTTCTGCTGCTCTTGCACACAAAAGGTGGCTGCGCTTGGGGTGTAGTGGTTTTGAAATGTGAAGGGCCCTTGAGATCCGGGCCCTGTGTGGAATGGCGCAGGGGTTTGTGTAATGTCTCCAGCCAAAGCAGGCCTTTATCGAGGGCCATGAGGCCTAAATGGCCTCTCTTTGGTTAAGCACAAAGACAGCGTTTCTGGGTATTAGAGAGACACAGAGAGGCTGGCTAATGATCTAAAACCCCTCCAACACTGTGGCACGGCCGCTCTCAGCGCTTTTGCCCTCAGATAATCATTGTTTTGTGTCTCAGGTATTTCTCCGACCCCCTGAATACCCTCTTCCTGGCGATATTACAATGGAAGCAAGGAAAATGTTCGCTGAGATTATTGGGCTGGTCTGAAATATTGTATGTTGAAAGAATAATGGAGTTAAAAACACAAAAAGCAGCACTTCAATTTTGTGTGGAATATTTGTATAACATACATCTTTTTTGCATTTTTAAAAGTGCATTGAAGCATATATCAAATTGATTCCTGTATTAGTTGGAATGAAAGGCAACACACAAAAAAAATGAAAACTGATTAAAAGTTGATAATTAGGGGAGAGCAGTAGAAACATTGTGTCTGTTTTGTTTGCTTTGTTAAGAGCAATCTTTAATGAATTGAAAGTTTAAAACCGCAAATTGAAATCTAACGTGAATTGTATACATTTATTTACACTTATTTGATTTGTTTTTAATGTATCTTGCTTAAAAAATACAAACTCACATTAATTTTTTTCTCTCTTTTCTTTCATAGCCAAACTTACCAGTCAAGAATCCTTTAACAACTTCACCAACAACAACATGGGTAACCCACGGCTGTCTCCATTACCCAGTTTGACGGTCGTACTTCCATTGGCTCAGATCAAGCAGCCGATGACCTTGGGCACCATCACCAAGCGCACTGGGTGGGTTTCTCCACACTATTAAAAGGCATTGATATGAGCCTTCTATTGGTGTAACACAATATTAATTATAATTTTAAATAAACAGTTGAATTCAAACTTAAGTCTTACAAATTATAACTGTGAAAAGGAAATTTAACTATGAAAATGAAGTGCCAATACTTGAGGCTATATTCCGAATAGTCTGCAACTTATTTGACGTACTGGCAGTTTTCTGGTCATTATCAACTTTTTATAAATTTGCATTTGGTATATTGTCACTTCAAGCCAAGAAGAGGTCTCAGTTGAAATTTCATTGTCATTTAATGTCACAAGGTAGTAACATTGCTTTATGCCATCTGGCAGACAGGTTATAAATGTCAATTTAGAAAGTTATATTTTGGCGCAGGACAGACTACATTGTCAATTGTTAAGCAGTTTACCAAAATATTATTGTTATGAGTCTCTGGGCAGGTCAAGACCATGAATGCTCCTGCCATTTCTGGCGATAGCATTTCTCATTTGCGAGAACTGTGTCGTGGATTTAAAACATGACGTGAGTTTGCATGAACTCTTGACTCATGCTGGAGCACTTAAGTGTCATCAAACCGTCATTTGCCAGATGATTGCCTGAATTTACACAAACATGCAAACCTGCTTTCTCCCGCATATGGATCTTTGCTGTACTCAGTCGTTAGTTCCCAAGCCAGATGTATTACAATCACTGGACACAGCATGCGGTCGCCCTCCATGTAACATGAACACGCCGGTAAAGACTGGTTGCCATATCAATGACTGCAGTGTGCATTTACATACTGACTAAACATAATTATGACTTATTGCAATTGTTTATTTTTATTTAAATGCAAAGTTTGAATGGGAAATTCGCTAACGAAACAGTGGCACGTTGGGTCAACTTTAAATACAGAGATTTTTACAAGGCCTTGCAGCTCATTGTCATGCAGAACACTTTGCTATGTGGTTGTTTTAAGGGCTCTCACACATCTAGTTTTGATTTGAAGAGTCATCAAGGGTGCATCAATTTGAAGTTTGAATAATTCAGCCTTATGTTTGGTTTAGTTTCTAGCTTTGGAGACCTTGTATGCTCTCAATGCCCATTAAAACCACTGTTTTCACCAGACATGCTGAGTCCAAGGCTGTAGATTGTGACAGAGTAGACGTCACTGTCCTCGAGTCCAGTCCCATTTCATCCCTTAGCTTTCTCTCCTTAGCTGAGGCTAGCATATGTGGCGGCAGACAAGAGACATCCTATGTTGTGCTGAACTGTGTTGTGTGTCTATGTATATGTCAGTCAGCTGTTTCCCCACACCCACCTGTCTCCGCTCATATTCTCTTTGCCCATCAGCATGCCCAAAAAACTCTACCCTCAGATGTTCAGCACTCAGAGCTGTGGCTGGGGAATGGCAAAGGACCTGGCCACCACATGGGAGATTGTCCTCTTTGCAGACAGAGTCTCTGTAATAATGCAACTGGACGTTTGGCGTCATGTCTGAATCAAACAAGCTGGTGCGGGAGGAAAGCAGGTTTAAACTCTTTTTGCCATAACTGTCTACTCTATGTGAGCCATATTGGGTATTAACATAGTGTTGAGTTGAGTGCCTTTTAGTGAAAATGGTGTAGAAGGGTTACACTAAGGGTTACAGAAGGGTTGTAGAAGGGTGATGCCCAAAATATTTTGCTCACCCTAGGTGTATATGACTCACACTTTGATTCCTACTTTTCGAATTATGATTCATTTTGGTTTATTTTATCCACTTGTTTTTGGTATTTATGTCCAATTTGCTCAAATATGTAAAAAAGAAATAAATATTCTTCTTTGTTACTGGTTTATACAGGGGTTTAGACTGATTGTAGCTGCCAAGTCGTCTTTTTGAACTATTAAAAATAAATGACTGATATAAATGAATCAGGCTACACTACATAGCCTTGTGGTTAGTGCGTTGTCATATAGGCAAACTGCGCTCATGGCAACCCGAGTTTGAATTCTGCCACTAGGACTTTTGCCTCTCGTCTTGCCTCCCAGTGCTCCTGTTAGCTCTCCACTGTCCTCTCACATTAAAGGCAAAAAAAATATCTAAGTATATCTTTAAAAAATTTATTTTAGTTTTACTTGATCCAAAAAGAACTTAAAAAGACAAAAATAAAAGGAAACAGAAAAAACATTAACTGTCAGAGATAAAAATCTCTGATATAAGCGAAATTAATAGGTCAATAATAGAATCTATTTTAATAATTTTTAAAAAAATAAATACAATGCCGTTTTTGATTTGAAGTGATTTATTCATAATGAAAATTCATGGTTGTGTAGTTCTGTGTTCTACTTAGTACTTGAAGCATATTGTGTTTACCTTGATGATTTTTTAATTGCCTGCATTGCTAATAAAATCTTTCCCTCTACAGTCTGTAAATCAAGTGGAATTGGGCTAGGACACAATAGACACAAATGTTCCAACCATTATTCCCCAGTTTCAGGCTTTTAGATCTTTTATTCCAACGTAGTTCAGTATTAATGCTCATCTAATATTTTGCTTTCTGAAAACTCTTGTCTTGAGAAGCGTCTAGTCCTCTCGGGTGAGACAGCAGTGTGAGTCTTGCACTGTTTTAATGTACTGTGCCATTCCAGGAGCTGTGTCACTGTGTGACCTTCTTTTCTGTGAACCACTTCAGCTGTTCTCCTGATTTCAGCTGTCAAATCAGCCAGCGCAATGAGTTTTGATATCAGCCCTGATGACTTCATCTCCCCTTTTCCGTGTGTCTGCTAAGTGATGAGTAACCTTTCTACTGAGTAACCTCCTTTTGTTCTTTAATGCCTTTTCTAGAGTCACTTCATCAGCCAGCCTAGTGCTATATTTAGACTGTTTACTTGAATATTGATATAGTTAGGTTGTAGTGATGGTGCTAAAAGGATGTGAATCCCACTGATGCTCGCCATGTTTTGGACATGACTGAATGATCTCTGTTTTGGTGACTTATTTTTGTCCTTAAATACTGACTATAACAGGAAATAGCATAGTATGGGCTATGAAGAAGCAGATTTTATGGAAAACATAATACTTGATGTTGCTTAGTGGTGTATGTGGTTGACTTCAACAATGAGATGCCAGAGCCCCTTGAGGGTTTTTTTTTTTTCTAGTCCCATGCAAATTCCTGTTTCAGTTCCATTTGATGTTTACACAGTTTTACCATTTATCTTATTGATCAACAAGCACCAGTACTACAATATTTTTTTGAAGGTTTATAGTAAAGTAGTATTTATTAAAATCAAATCTCATTATAGTATTATTGACTTTTGAAACCTTTTATTGGGCAAAAGAGGCGCTGGCGCTGAGTGCACAAACTACACATGCAATAACAAACACTATCATGTTATCTTGTGGTGTTCGGGAATTCATGATTATTCCAAATCGTTTGGATCACATGTCTTTTAGAATTATTAAAATAACATTTGAGAGTGTACGTAATGAGATTAGAGTGCAGAAAGAATAATAGCCATATCTACAATTGTACATAGAGTTTTGTTTTGTTTTTTTCCTGTCTGTAGTGCTTGAACTGTTAATTTTGCAGTTAAAATTACACTCAGTTTTTACAGTGTACTTATAAACACTTTCTAACCCCTCTTTGTAGATCTGTAGAATTTTAAGAAATAAAAATCTACAATCTTTTTGCTGAACATATTTCAGATATTTGAATCATTGGGTTTAATCGCACATCTCACCACCGATGCTGCTCTTTTCTTATTTAATAGAGTGTGAATGTGTGTGTTGCTGGATGGCTGAATATGACCCCGCAGATGTGGTAGGCTTAGTGTAATACGCGAATTGAGCTGCTTTTGGGCCATTGTCTCATAGTGCCATAATGACCATACGAATAACTTAAAGAGCTTCGGTGCTACCCAGCCATGTGACATGTCACGGTGTAAGCATTTGCTAAAATCACCTCATTTTAATGCCTTTTGGATATGCAGCATTAGGCTCACAGAAAAAAGAGAGATAAACGTGTGAAAGATTATTCTGTTGAAGTGGGGTTGTTGCCCTCAACGCCCACTGGCTGTCATCATATGACTTCTTGCTTCCTGTTAAAAGGCGTTTTTTTTTTTTTTTTTTTTTCCCTGTAAACATTTCTCAGGAATAAAGACTGTCAAAGCACTCTACGGATTTGGATGAAATCTGATTTTCTCTTGCTTTTTATGTTATTGTTATGGTTCGCAGTCAGGTCTGATCTTATTAGAAGTGCATGAGCGTGTCATGTGATAGATAGTACAGTGTTGTCCTACTTATTTCAGTGCAAATGTGTCCCTTAATCTTTTATAGACATCTTACTGTTGCACTAACACCAAAGCGATCATTGCTGTTGCTAAACAAACCCAGGTTTAACATGTTTCCGTCTCCATGGGAACACATTCATTTAGCAGTGGCGTCCATCCATTTTCACAGCTGGATATTTGTTGAGTCCATTCAGCTGAAGTGTCTCACTCTGTGCCACTTGAGACGAAACTAAGCAACCCACCGGTTTGATTGTTTAGCTCAGGCCATAATGTTTGAGGATCTTAAGCCCTGTGTGCGAATATGATTCATTCATTATTCAGAACGTCAAATACAAATACACTGATTAAGTTAAACTCAACCTGACCATTACTCATATCTCTCGCCGTGAGTTTTTTCGATCTGGAAAAATCGTCACGATAGCTGTTTGCCAATGAGGAAGATTCAGTGTCTGTGTAAAACTGTAAGGTTTTGTTTCACAGACACTGATTCACCCCTACTGAATTGTAAAGTCATCCAAAGGGCCGCAGAGTGTACGACTTCTTCTGCCAGAGTTGGATTTCATGTCCTTTTTATTGCTTTTGGGAAACACTATTGGCTGTAAAATGTTTACGGTCATCCATTGCTCTGGCTGTAGATCAGGGACCCACTTCTCCTTTCTACTAACCCTTCAGCATAAAACAGCATCTTCCACAGCATCTTACTTCAATTAAACCACTCTTGAACTTCTATTGAACTGTCAGACTGGAAGAAACTGACCTCATGTCTCCCATGTCCCTCCTAAATACCACCAATGGAGTTTACTTTAGACGTTTGATGAGAATTGAGTTGTATTATTGCTATTTAGAACTGGTCTAGTAGTAAAAATATGTTAAACCGCACTATTTTTATGGATTTTAAATTTGTGTATCATTAAACGATAAACTGTTTGCCCAGGCAAATCAATAATAATGCTTTTCCCATCTATCTCTGTGTATCTGTCCCTTCATGAAGACCCTACCTCTTTGGGGCTGGATGTTTTTCCATTAAAACTCCATGGTGAGTTTTTCCAATTCACTCCCAGCATGCTTTGTCCTCGCTTCAGCAAACGACTGCGTTCATTCCATCTTTCATTCGTTTCCAAGAAATTTTTCCTGTTTTCTTCTTTAGTTTATTCTAGCACGCTGTGGGGGAGAACCAAAGGATGTGCTTTTTATTGTTCCTTTTTTTTGTTCTGTTTCTGTATTTGGATTTGCTGTTTGGCTTTTGTGTATATTTTTGTAATTGCTAACTTTATTTGTGTTTAAATGTTGCCTGTTGAAAAGTACTGTACAGAAAGTTCCACTGTGAGAGAAATGTTAGTGAATTATATTATGTTGGTCATAAGCATGTCTTTAGACATCAGCTTGGCATTTAAGTTAAGTCAGTGTCATTGAATTCATGGGAGAGAGAAAAGAGTTTTTGTTCTTGAGTTCATCGCAAAATATTGAGTTTTGCTACGTTAGAAAACATCAGAGCTCTGTTTGTCAGTCCATCCTGCGGTTTAAACGAACCTTCCCTTCAAAGCGTTTGTTCCGTTACTGCTTCGTTTTTTCCCAAACAGACGACAGAGATTGTTTATTCGAAAATGCTTTTGTGTTCACATTCATATTGTTGTCGTTATGATTTTATTGACTGGTGACATTTGGAATAAGGGTGAAAAAATGATTGGTGTGCCGCGCACCGCTCTGGACGATGGTTGAGTCAGATGTGTGCAATGCGGTTGCAGTCATTCATCTTCTTCACCCTTTAATTTGATGTGACAATTTTATTTGGACAATGTATAATCATTGGCTCAAGTGTATTTGGGGAAAACAGAAAGGTTTTTATTAGATGCAAACTCAGAAAGTTACTTCACTATCAAAAGGGAGTGGGGGTGATTTATTATTGAAGCAACAATATTTTTTTGCAAATATTAAAGTACTTGCAGGTAAGAAATAAGCAGGAAAATGTTGTATGTGTATATATACTGCGTCAAACATTGAATCTCAGTGAAATGGACTTCCCTGTGTCCCTCAGATCCCCCCCCAAAATATACGAATCACATGTGCTGCTGTCCTTCCTCTGGCTTGGGTTTCAGCTTTTGTTGTGGTATCCTCGCATACGTTTTAATTAGATCTTTTTCCTGCACCGCTGTACTGTGATCTCAGAGGACGTATGTGTTTCAAAGCCTTATCATTAACATGATAAATCTTAATATTCCCCATAGCTTCCTCTTGACTGGGCTAGGCCCATTAATGTGGGACACGACTGGAGCTCCGCTTTTCATCGGAATAATATGATTGATTTAGATGTTGTATTAAATGTTAATTCGTTTTTCCTTTTAGAGAAGTGAACAGTGTGCTTAATATCACATGGAAGTATTAAGGGAATCATCAAGTGTTCCAAAACAAAACACTCCCACGCAGGAACAAGACGGAAAATTGCAGCTCAAATATGAATGGCGGAACATGAGATTTTATTATAAACAGCTCAGGAGACATAAAGTAAATTATATTTAATTAAATCAACAGTAGACTGGCACTAATGTTATAAAAATAGGCTTTTTCATCAGAATCGGTATGATATGTGACAACTGACTTTTATTCAGTCATCAGACTTAAAGAGTGATTCTGTGTAATTCAGGAAAGGTTTTGATTGATGTAGGTTATGAAAACGTTCAACTTTTTTCCTTCTTTTGTTTTTGAAAGCATCCTCCATTCGTAACGAAGAAGTACAACCATCACAAACCTCAAAACCTGGCAGCTCGTAAAATACCAGAGACAGCTGCACTCACACCTGGGGAACTCATATTTTCCGGCATCTCTCTAAGGAAAAGGGAAATCATGCCGAATCAGGCACCTTCCTCAACAATATTCCAATGAGCTGGAACGCTGGAAATGGAGGGGAAAAGTTTCTGTTTCTCTTTTAGCGTTTGATGCCGGCCTCCCAAATGGCTACCACAGCGTGTGTGGACCATGGCCGTGTGCCCGAGCCGTGTCCGAGGAAAAGCTGCTGTGAGATAATAAATGTGACGTTGAGAGAAATGTCTGCGTTCTGCACGACCCTTTCATGAGCTCTGTAACACAGGCTCCTCTGGCTGATGTACACCAACCATATGGTCAGCTTGTCACGGCAAGTCCCCTGATAAGTTCAAATGAGATCCGTTCTTTTTTTTTTTTTGTCATTTAAAGCCCACCATTGCATTTGTTTAAAAACAAATGGGGGGCCGCCTTCCCCCCTGATGGCGCCTCGTCTGTGGCCGGGACTGTAATGTGGCCGGGCTTTGATGGTGGACATCACAGATTGAATTATGCCCTTGAGGAAAAGCTATTAGCTCACGTCAAGAGTCCTCATATGTTAAATTAAAAGTGGAAATGACATGCAAGGAGTCTTTTCAGTGAATTAGTTAGAGAGAGAGAGGGAAAAAAACACTCCAGAAGCAGCAGGGGAAATGCCAATAGGGGGAAGACGAAATTGGCTTCTGTTTAGTAACGTCTGTCTTCCCTTCTCCTCCATCTCACTAAATATGTTTATGCTTCATAATTTATTGATTTTCGGATACATTTTTGTGTAAGCCTCTCCCCATGCCAATATTTATTTAGAATAATCCGTTCGCTCAAATGGCCCGCTGAATCACTGCAGCTTGAGTCATACTAGCCACTTTAAGTGAGACCCAGAGGAAAAGAATGATTTCAAATACAGACAAACCAACTCCAGCGGTCGCTTCAAGGAAATTCAGATGCAACGCAAGTGTAAAGTGCACCCAAATAAGAACATGTTGACCAAATCATCTGCTGACCAAAGCTTCTTCAAAGAGCTCTTTCCATAGTTGGCCAGCTTTAGTTCCACCGCTAGGACATGAGCGCTCCAAGTTATGCCCAGCTTTTAATTCAGACTGGCTCTTTGCAGCATTTTCGGTCTCATCGTCATTACTGGCACGACATTATATACCTTCGAAAGAATATTTCCAGATTTATTATGCAAAGCACTTAGAAACGGATACAATTTCCTCTCAGATTTGCGGCGAACAGTGTCAGCCTGTGATTTCAGAGGCATAAATGTTTAGTCACACTTAGGTTTACTTTGGTTTTGTTATTAAGAACATGTGCGCGACCATCCTTTTACAGTTTTCCTTCGAGAAAGTGCTTTGAGAAAAAAAGCCAGCTCTTCACCTGCATCCCAGCCTGGAAAACTGCTAAGATCGTTCACTTCCCTCGCTGCCTTGAACTCCGCGGTGGGGCAGGAAGGATTTGAATGCTCCTTTGAGCTACGTTCAGTGCTTTTCTCTGCGGTCAGTGATGGTCAGGGCAAAGGAAGCGGCGTTTCTGAAGAGGTTATCAAAATGTCTTCTCTCCTCGTTATCCCACTTGGGATTCCTGGTTTTATTAGAGGAAGAGAAAGGGAACCGTGCACTTCTCTGTGCTCTGCTCTTGAAATCCTGTGGCGGCTGACTGCGTTGTGTTTGTTTATTGCCGTGTCCCCTGTTCTACACTGACAGACAGCGAGACGTTCACGGCTGCTCCGGCCAAGGCGATATACTGACAAACCGCTCGTATCTCCCCATCAGCTCAGATATTTAGTTATTCGCCTCACCTCCATCCAACACCAATAAACACGTGCCAATATCTCTCCTTGCTTTTCTGTACTTTGTCTATTTTGTCTTTAGTCCTTCCCGACCAGCAGTCCTCGCCTGGTGTCGGCTAAACAAAGATGTCAACATCACTCCTCATCCTGAGAGTAATTTACGACTTGATGACAGTTTTAAGGGAAGTGACAGAGTGAGAGTGCAGCTCAGCAACAGGTCACTCAACACCTATTAGTGTAATGCAAGGCTGGAAGAGTCCCGGTTCAAACACTGGACAATTCATCCACATTAACTCTCAGTCCAGACTCCACAGTCTACAACAATTTCATTACAATCGGCAGTTTTGTTTTGCAGTTATCTTCCCTTTTAGTGCATAATGACCATGCCTTTCAATCGATTCCATATTTGAATTGAATGAATTACATGATAGGCTGATTAATTTAATCAGATTTATAGCTATTAATCATATATATCAAGGGTTGGAAAACTAAAAGGCAGTGTCTGCTGCCAATAGAACATTTCTGGGATTAAATATTTACTTTTAAATAGAATTATACAACAAAATTCTATTAAACTGCAGATGTTAATCAGGTTTGTGCATATACAGGGTATACATTACCAGTATTTTTATCCAGAAAATATATTAATCATTTGATTTGGTTGAGGAGAGTCCCTCCATATGATTGAAAAGCACTTTTGGGTGTAAGAGTTATGTAAATGCCTTATTCTTTTAAGCATTTAATATGGCTTTGATACAATGTATTATACATTTAATAGACCTCTCTTATGATCACCTAGATTTATTTGATTTAAAATGCAGTGAAAAAAACATATTGTAGAATAATAATAATGTAAAATAATTGTACAATTTTTTATATATATTTTGGAAGAAGAAAATACTGAAAAGAACAACAAAATTGCTTCAGAATTGAGTGTTTATTTTTCTTGCTGTTTTTTCATCATCTTTTCAGCATTGAGTACTCCGTTTAAGATGTTTCTTTATGTAACTGTTTTTGAATGTACAAATGTTTGAATATCACATTTGCATTTTGAGATGCATTGCTTATAGCTAGTTATACAGTTGAGGATTCACTGCGGCCGAGTAGCATACGTCTTGCTGAATTGTTCAGGTGTTAATTTTCTTATATTGTAGAATTCTGTACAGGTCAGTTTTTTTCAATAATTTTAATTTAATGTTATTTATGATATGTTATTTTGCCGGCTCACATTTACATCCATTTGTGTGTTTTGGAGTGTGTTTCTCTGCATGGCTGACAATATCTGGCGTGTGGTTCTGTGTGAAACAGCCAACAGTCAGTGTTTTGGGAGTCTCTTGTATGTTCGAGATACTGAGGGCAGGTTTTTACAGTGTGGGAGTCAGACAGTGACACCGCATGGCTTCTGTTTTAGGATGAATTCCACATGCGAGTCCTTAGCTCTGAGCTCATTTTCTACTTGGCTTTTTCAAAAACGTAGTGACGTAAAGAATAATTCAATAGGCCCTAATAATTTTTCTCAAATGCCAAAACTAAAATGAGGCCTTCCAAAGCAGCTTAAAAGCTTCCATTTGAAGCCGCTTTATAAGCAAATGGCAGCCATTATGTGGTATCTGTACAGACTCTTGGAGTGTATATGTATGTGTTGAGCTTTAACAACGTGATTATATTAACTGAACAGAAATATAAAAGACCAGTTAGTGGTTTCTGGTTTTGACAACTGTGGTAAAATTGTGCTTGCTAAATAAAAGTCAAAGTGGTTGTGTTGTCCAATACAAGTTGAAGTGAAATTATTATTATTTTTTTTCTACTTGCATGAAGTATGAATGTGTGATTGTATTACGTTTATTGTTTACAAGTCTGGTATTTTGTTTGTGGATGTGCAATTTTTATTTAAAACTGTTGAGTGATTGCATTCATATGGAGGAAATTTTGTCTTGATTCTTTACATCCCAACTATGTCACTTTTCTTGTCAGTAATGTGATATTAACTGTACTGTTTTACTCCTGATGCTACTCAGCAAAAACTTTCTTCCTTCCTTTCTCTCTCTCTCTCTCTCTCTCTCTCTCTCTCTCTCTCTCTCTCTCTCTCTCTCTCTCTCTCTCTCTCTCTCTCTCTCTCTCTCTCTCTCTCTCTCTCACACTATTCTTATTCTCATTTTGAACTTTTTTTTTTTTTTTTTTTTTTTTTTTTTAGCAAATCCAAGCCACCTCCCCAGATTTCCCCTAGTAAGTCCAGCGGTGGAGAGTTCTGTGTGGCCGCAGTCTTCGCCTCTTCCCGCTCTTGGTTTATCACCAACCCCAACATTAAGAGAGAGAAAGGTCTGACATGGCTTCCAACCTTCAGTGCATGAACATCTTATTTTGTTTAGACTTAAATTTTTAGCTTTATTTAAATTAACTGGGTTGAATATTGATGTAAAATAGATTTTTTTTATTTTGTGTGTGTGTGTATTATAGTATTATATGTATATGTGAACATTCTGCTTATTCAGAATGTAAACATATACAGTACGTATAATACAATAAATATATTGCTCTGGCATCTCCTTTTTTAAATATAAAGCTTTGGCATCTCCTTTTTGTAATTTTTTTTTTAATCCTTTAAGTGGTCCACATGTAAACTGAAAAATCCACGTTTATCACATGTTCCACAAAATCCACAAAAATGTTCTGTTAGAAACCAAAATCTTTAATAACTTGTTCTTGACTTATCTTCCCTGTTAGATCAGTCTCGCCAGGCTGTCGTTGAATCTCTCTACATCCTGAGTTGCTACGGAAATCTGGTGGAGCATGTGCTGGAACCTCGTCCAATCAGCACGGCCCAAAAGATAGGCGACGACACGCCTCTGGAGCTGAACACCTGTCCAAGAGCCTGTTGGAATCTAGCCAGGTGTTGCCCCCGGGGCTCTCAGCACCACACCTATTTACCTGCTCTTACACTTCACCTTCAGTCCAACAGAAGCACCTGACACGACCCACTGTAGTCATATCATTTACATAAAACAGTTTATATGGCGCCTTAATGAGGGCAAGCAAATGATTAACGTCATGACTTGTCACCGACCCAGACGCTGAGCTCAGTCATAATGCAATAAAGCTTGTGACCGAGCGAAGAAAATGGAAACAGGCAGGGGTTGCTCTCATAATGGCTTTCTGATCTGATTGTACATGTTAAATGATTGTATGTACTGAGCTGTATAGCTTGTGCGGCCCACATGAGACGGGAGAAATGGAAGGTCCGTCAGGCTGCAGAGAGTTTTGAGTCCATTATAGCTCAGCTGGAGAATGTTATATACATCTGGCCCTTTGATATGCGCTTCCTAAATTGATTTCTGTGTTTGTTTTGAGTAGGACACCGCAGTGGAATGAGCTACAACCACCTTTCAACAGCAACCATCCCTTGGTGCTGGCCTCAGACTTTGTGCAGTACTATCAATACCTCCTGGCTGGATGTAAGTATTTCTTGTCTCACTGGAGATGTTTGTTTTTAACCCTTATTGGTACACCAACATACAAGAAACATGAACTGTAAACTCGTTCGGAGAGATAAACCCATTCCGTTCGACGTAGCAGTTTGTGAAGCGCTTTTCTTTTTCAAGTGCTGTTGTGAATCAGGGCTTTGTCACTCGCTAGTACATCCGTGCCCTGAAACTCATCATAGCGTCAAATTAACCCAGCGTTCAGATTAAACCAATTACTGTGGTTTTAAACTCATGTAATTTAATAACAAGTGCATAGAGAGCGCAAGCACTTTGGGTCGACGTATGAAAGGCAAGAGAATGCAACTTGAGGGCAGGAGGCTCACGGATGACCACACATCTAATATATCTTGAATAAGTGAGCATTGTTGCGTTAGCTGGATAATCATAAACATTAATGAGTAATTAGCTGTCTGGGTCCTTCAGGCCAGGCTTCACATTTCTTCTCTGCCGCTAAAGTCCAAGTGCTCTAGGCCTAACGGGTAGAATATTCTCTGGAAGTCGGTCTAATCACCATGCATGTGTCAGAGTGATGAAATAGCCCTGCGTGAGCGGTCATGGCAGCGGCTCGTCGTGGATGCGGTCCACCAGGGGGCAAAGAAAGGCATAATGAGCTTGTTCAGTGCATTAACGTTAATGTCTAATTAAAATAAGCCAGAGATCCTTGCACTGTGCACTTCTGTTTTAGCTGAACCTCACCAACCTGATACTCAGAAGAGTATGTGCATATGCATGTGGCCGTGTTTGTCTTGCGCCCCCGGCCCTCAGTGTGCTGGGCAGCCCACGACGTGCCACCTTTGATTGCTTGCTGTGTTGTGTTGCACCATGAGCAGCAACCACTGACATATCCAGTGTGTGTGGATTTTTTTCATTTTTTGTTTTACTCAGAAATATTACAGTAATAATGTCTGTGTGTGTGCATTCATTTTTTGTAATTTTAGTATATTCCACTCTAAAATAGCATCTAATTTTTTGTATATAACAATAGCGTTTTAATTTATATTATATATTAAAATAAAAAAATAAACTTACATAATTAGCTGCATTTAAAATAACTTTTTTATGTATGTATATATTTTGTTTATTTATTATGCATATATACATAACACACTTTTAGTATATATAGTAAATTATGTACATTAATATGTACATTAATATATTTATATCATTATTTTTACATTCCATATAATTAAATATACAATCATAACATTTTTCTTAAATGCATGGATGTGTTTGCATATACAGTGTATATATATATATATATATATATATATATATATATATATATATATATATATATATATATATATATATATATATATACATATACACACACACACACACACACACACACAAAGCACACTCATATATCATATGAACAAACTTTTATTGATCACGATTAAAAGCCCTACACACACACACATATATGTATGTATAAACATACACTTTTATTACAAAATGTTTCTACAAATTTGTTTACTGAGAACACTTCTGAGGTCTTCTTAGCAACACAGTTGCAGGCAGGAAGTGATGCAAGCTTGAAGAAGCCTTTAGCTGGCCATTAGTGTTATCAAGCTGTCGTTTTCTTTGTAATTACTTTGTAAAAGGCCACTCTGAAAAGAGAGAATACAAAGAAAGATGGCGGAAGAGAGCTGGAGATAGCAGAGGGGCATCTGTAGCGAAGCATTCCCATGCTCAGTGGTCTCAGAAAGGGGCGGTTTGCGTGCCTTTACCCTCAAACTATAAGGACTCGCAGCAAGCAGGGCTTTGTGATTGACAGCTCTGGTCTTGCTTCTAGATTGGATGACCTGCCTGATTAAAAATGCAGCATGTGGACAGTAGGGTCAGAGGAGCTGGAGCCTGCACGACTGGTGATAAAAGCAACCGTGGCGCCACTTCTTGGTCACTATCTCCACCTGTCCATCTGCCCAGCCTTTGGCAGCACTCGGGAAGGGGAGCATTACCCAGCCTCTGCTGATGATACTCAGATGATGGGTAGATAACAAGGACACGCTGGCCCAGCGACGCTTCTTCGGTCCAACTGAACGCGCTCAGGGAATCCTCAGCTTGCGACATTAGCTGTCGTTGAGCAGAGAGAGTGGCGGCTGTGTGTCTGAGAGCTCTCTAATGAATGAGCCTGCATTTCTTAAGGAAAGGTGCGAGGGTTGCGTTTGTAGCTGCAGGAAGTTGCAGTCCATTTACGTTTTACACCCTTGCATTTATTTAGCATATTCTTTCAATGTGCTTTTGGAATGCAGTGAGCAGAATACACCCAAACGTTCTCCGGGTATACCAAATAATTAAGTTTGTCTTCTGTTTTAAAAGTGACAGAGTAGGATGCAACATCTGATGCAAGGGTCTACTTGCACCTTATTTATGTGGCCATATACAGTATTAATTTTCATCTATCATTTCATTATTGGACTAACCAATAAAAAATGCATTAAATAAACAAATGAACAGTTGAATTTTTATGTAAATATTTAGGATGTTAACATATTTGCAATTATATAAACATGACTGTATAAATATTTAAATATTGCTGTAAAATAATTAAATGTGATTAATCGCATCCAAAATATGTTTTAGTTATTCTAATATAAGTGTGTGTTCTGTGTTTATTATGTATATGTAAATACACACACAGACATTATATATTTAAAAATATTTACATGTGTATATACGTTTTATCTATTTATATTACCGGTATTTAAATATATAAACATATTTTTCTTAACGATATACGTGCATGTGTTTGTATTTTAGTTATTCGTTTGTGTGTTGAATCAAGCCTTCATGTTTATGAGGTGCTGTGGGGGAAAATATCTACAGTAAAAACAACGACTTTAGCACAACCCAGTCCGGCTTCTGTTTCCAGGTGTCAATGCGTACACCGTTATGCACCTGAACAAACATTATTTAACTGAAAGCTCGTTTGTACATGGTTTGTGTGTTGGTGGCCAAAGCAAATTTGTAACCAGGCTGTGACTGTGATACTGCGGGTTTATGCGGTCAGGGCCTGTTTCCTGTCCTTATTCTGTTGCTCACACTCGGTAACTCACAACAGATAAACTGCTCTTAACAGTCCAGGAGCCCTCGACCTCTTAAGCCCGGCCATTATGAACCCACTGTAACCTGATCTACAGAGCCAGCTACTGTTCTTACCCTTCAATTATTTATTAGTCAACACTTATTGTCCCCCTGGGCTTTGGAAGGAGGGGAGGAGGAAGGCCAGAGCTTGATTGTGTTTAAGAGGTAACATGCTCTGGCTCTGTTCTGACCCATCAGAGGTCGGTAAGTCACTCTACGATTTATGTCCGCATTATGCAGCTTGCTGGGATAGCTGAGGCTGTGCTCTGGCAGCGGCTAGTGTTACTGTGATTGAGTGGGACGGATAGCGAGCAGATTTCCCTTTTCGAATGGAGGTGTCGGTGTATGTGTTACTCACACAGTAGTGACTGCGTCATGAACCTGGCAGGAACACCTCTTCAAGTGTGTCTGAACACCTGGTGCGTGAGCACTTATGTCTGCGAGACAGATAGAGAGAAGAAGAGGCAACGAGAGCGACGGGCTCCTTGTGTCTTCCAGATGAGGACTTGACATCTTTATTATTCACTGCTGTATTATGTACATTGGTAACAAAGGCATGTGTTTGCCTGGAGGTGGGAAGGGAAACCACTGATTGTGCACATTAGTTTGAAGACTTGGCGCCTGCTTAGCGAAGCCTCCAAGTGCTCCATCTGTCACTGCCCGTTCTGTCTTTTGCTGCTGACAGCTCTGCTCTCTTTTGTCTGTTCTGCTGCTCACATACCAAAACATACCGTCAACATTTTTACTGGCTTTCCACAGCCCAAAAATCGTAATTACTAAGTGGATGTTTTATTGTCGCTTTTATGCAAAATGACGTACCCTCACTTCTTACAGAGTCATTCTATTTTTCATCGTGTTTACTCTTTATTGTTAACAAGGTGACCCTATTATATTATATTATAAAAGGATTTCATTTTAATGTAACATTTGCATACGTAAATAAATAACTATGATAGATAGGCAATTTTATAACTAATCTAATATATATATTTTGGTACATAAGTAATTATTTTCTCTGTGTTTGCAGTGGCTCCTCCTGGCAGCCCTGGCCCCATCACTCGGCATGAGTCTTATGACAGTCTGGCATCTGATCACAGTGGCCAGGAGGACGAAGAATGGCTCTCACAGGTGAGTCTTAATGCATCAGAATTGTTGATGGTATAACTCATAAATACATTCTTGCTCCATTGTCGGCTGCGTTCACCTAGCATGGATCTGGTCACATTTTTTATAATTTTTTCCCTACCATTTTTTCATCCAAAATATAATGTATGATTGCCTCATTTATTAGAGAAAACACTTTATTTTTGTGTTTATTTATTATGTGTAATTTTGGTGTTATTTATATAATACTGTAGTGTATTAAATTAGCAGTTTTATTTTTTACTTATTCATCAATAATTTATCTTAAACTCACTGAGTTTGTATAAACCAATTTCATGTGGTTTTGTAAGTTTCTAAGTTGTTTTACCTCTTTCATATCTAATATGTATATTTTATTTAATTATTTTTTTAACAGTGTTAATAGTTTTAACATAGCAATAACTCTGTCTATCCATCCATCCAAACATGTCTAAGAACAGTTAAAACGGTTCTTGTTTGCAATGTAATATGCTTATTTTATAAACATTTCAATCAAAACTTGTAATTAGAAGAAAATAATATAAACTTCAGTAATTCCTAGTATTCTGCATAGTCACAACAGCGCTTGGGTGTAGAAGTAGTCAAAATATTAAATTTCTCATATATATTAATTTCACATCATGTTTCAGTTTAAATTTGCTCAATCTCAAAATGTTCATTTCCCTATTTTAAATTAGGTTCATAATCCCAGATTTACAATGCGGTCTGAGACTTTTTGTATGTTTTATGATCTAATACTCTAGTTACGCAGACGCAGCATGTCCAGCATGTGTGTGGCAGTTTTTGTGTGGCCTGACCGGCCCCAGCCAAAGCTCTTAAACCTTAAGGTTGTTAATGCACAAGCATTAGCGACAGCATACATCCCCATCACATCCCGCCTGCCTAATGACACCATTAACACTTGCAGCGACAGCTATTGGCTAAACACAGCCTAAACCCTGTTGATGGCTCTATTTATCTGCTTTATATGCGATTGCAATTAGACCGCTTGTCTGTTATGTGTTATGGCAACATAGCATAAAAAACACAGTCCTCTGTGAGTGCTGTGGCAGCAGGCTGCGTGTAATAAGTGCTGTCAGTGTGAGGCGGCCGCAATATGGCGGGCTCAAGGCGAAGTGCGGAAAGAGTGCGGAGGGGGGCAACATCTGGCCATGGCCCCCACGAAAGCAGAAAAGCAGAAAGCAGCACCGCATCTGTTTCTCTCAGGGCTGTGCGACACCGTTGGTGTTAACTATAGAGAAAAAAAACCCACGCACATACCGCTGGCCTCATTTACACAGATGTGACAGAAAGAGGACAGAAGAGTTGACCCCACGCCATGCTCTTTCAGAAAAGATGGAGAAATGAAGAGGAGAGAGGGATGCTGGCTGGATGGACAGCCGTCGTCTTCACTTTTCCTTCTCTCTTGCTTCGTGATGTTGGTGTCTTTCTGTGCCATGTTAATGCGGTCTACTGGGGAGGAAGAGTGGCGTCTGTCTAAACCCCCCCCCTTTCCTTCCAGATTTGATACTGCTGGTCAAAAACAGACACTTGCCCACACAGTGTGTGTGCGTATGTGTCTGTGTGTGTGTTACTTTGTGCATATTTGAACGGTTGGTGTTACACACCCCCAGTTTAAGACTGCATGGAATTGTTTTTATTTTTATTGAATTTTATCATACTTTTTTTTACATAATATTAATTATGTTTCAGCTATTATGCTATCAGTGTTAAGTTTCATGTATTCATAGATTTTATAATATAGATATATATAATGTTTGTGTGTGTATATATATATATATATATATATATATATATATATATATATATATATATATATATATATATATATATATATATATATATGATACCGACTTTTGTGCACTCAACTGTATATCACTTTGCTGAAGTTAAATTTGTTACAAAAGCTGTTTAAGTCCTCTTCTCTATTGGTGTTATACTTTACAGGTGGAGATTGTGACCCACACCGGCCCTCACAGAAGACTCTGGATGGGCCCTCAGTTTCAGTTCAAGACCATCCATCCGTCGGGTCAGACCACAGTTATCTCCTCCAGCTCCTCTGTACTGCAGTCACAGGGGCCTAGCGACACCCAGCAGCCTCTCCTTGATTTCGACACAGACGACCTGGACCTGCACAGCCTCAGGTGCCGACACTAAACACACATTCACACACAATGCTGCTCACATTACCAGCTTCCATCATCAACACCCAATTCAGGATGTGACAGCATAGACTCATGTTACTAACCACAGAAATTCACTAAATACACATATTGACCAACTGTAACCAGCACTTTCACTGTACAGAAACTGCTATCTCTTTATCATTTGTTTCATCATTTGTTTGTCTGTCTGTCTGTCATCTGTCAGTGGTTTTGTTGTTCTGTCTGTCTGTCTGTCTTTCTCTGTTGTCTCATTTCTATTGTTTTCTTTCTATAATTTCATAGATTTATAGAATAATTTTAAATTATAGATTTATAATTTTAAGAATTATAGAATAATTTCAAAATTTGCTGGTGTTTTAACAGCAAATATTAAGAAATTTATTCAACAAATATTTAAATTCTGTATTAATTAATCAGAATATCATGTCATTTAAATGGATTAAAGCTGTTAAGAGATTTACAGACCCTTGTTAATTTTTCTTGTTCTTTTTGATTTAAAACACACTTGACCCTTTTTTGTTGTTTTTGATTGCTTCCGTTGCCCTCATTTGTACAGAAAGTTGTTTAGATAAAAGCAGACATAAATATAAATGTAATGAGTAGGAGTCTAACTCACTATTCTTGGATATCTCTTGTCCATATGTTGCAGGATCCAGCCGGTGCGTTCTGAACCCGTTAGCATGCCTGGTTCCTCTCGTCTGGTGGCCGACCGTAGAGGCCAGTCGACAGTCATAGACACCGGCTCAGGTAAGACCGCTGGCTGCTCTTATAGTTTTTCCCACAGGATCCGAAGCATTTGGATATCAAGCAACAGTTATCAGAATGATCAATCTACAAGAATCCTCTCTAGCTTGACTTAACTTTCTTTGCTGAGCATTTAAACACTTTCAACTTCAAGATATGTTACACAGAAGCCGTTACAACCCGGCTGGAAAACTATCAGCAGTCTACGTTTGGTAAATAGGCTTATTGTGACCTTTGCGTTAGATTAGATGGATGTTGTTTAAAGGGATTTTGATTTATCTTTTTTCCATTCCTCCAGTTGTCATACTAAGATAATCCAATCAACAAAGGCTTGTACTTTTAAAAGATTTCTCTCCATTTTGACCCTCCATGTAGCTATACAGTCTAAAGAAAACAAGAGAGAAAATCAATTTCAGGGAATCAAAGTACACTGCACTGTTTGCTCTTTTTCAGCCGCAAAGTGATATTTTGCTGTGTATGCTCACACATACATACAGTCTTTCATGTTTCGTTGAAATCAAAGCACTGCAATTGCAACGCTCTGAAATGCGGTTTGTCAGTAGAAGGTAGGCCGTGTTGACTGTTGTGATGTTTAGTGCTTGGCCTGTAGACACACATTAGCTGCATGGCACTGTCAGGAAGCTTCATCTTTGAGATTGCACTGACTCTCTGCCGTGTCTTCAGACGTACCTGCTGTTCCTTTGCATCTAGTGACTTCCTGTCAAGAAAAGCGTCTCGTCATCATCTCACGTCGCCCCTCCTTTAAACCCTCACCTCTAAAAGAAAGAAAGTAACCATCTTTATCACACAGCTCCCCTTCCTCTCTTTCTCTCTTCTCCGGCCTGTCTGGAGGAGAGCTGCCGGAGTCTTCTTTATGGGCCGATGCTTATCAGTCTGTGTGTGATTGCTCAGCTCTCAGGGCTTCAAGCAGTGTGGCGCCTCCTCTTATCAGTGCTCATCGCTTTGTCTTTGTGCCTTCAAAAGACCGCACAGCCCTGTTTATCCCGCAGAGCTCAGACGCACCTCCTCTACCGCAATGTCTCCCTGTAGTCCAGGCTGTCCTGGAGGATCTGATGCTGTTCTGTAAGACAATGTCTCTGTCTTTAGGCCCGGTTTAGACTGTCTCTCCTATTTGCCCAGTTTTATGTCTGCCTGCATTAATGTGCGTTATGTTCCTAAGTAGACACTAAGTAGGCATTATTAAGGCAACTTAATGCCTTAAGGCAAGCATTTATGTATTTGTTTTTTTTAATTTTCCTCCAGAACTTATTGTGACTAAAATGTAGAATAAACTTAAATTAAATTATCTCTCTATATATATATATATAATAAAATGTTTTTAAGAAAGTCATTTGTTGTCTAAAATAAAATGTATTTATTAAAATAATTGTATTCTTTTATTATTAAAATTTTTTGTTTCAAATAAACAAAATTGTCAACATTCCCTTTTTTTACTTATAATTATAAGTATAGACAACGTATTTGTGTGTGTTTAAAGCTTTATACCACATGTAGACAGCAAGGCAGCTCACTAGGTTTTACAGCAGATCTGTAAGTGCTTCAGAAAGATCACATGAGGATATCAGAGCCTCCTGGCCATTATATATCAATGTTACTGTGCTGTGTGTGTTTATGCGGCGTCCTTTGTGTTATGTACCACCCCTAAGGGAGCTGGCTCCATGTGGCCATTTCTGCCGGATGTGTGTGCTGACACTAAACCCATCACAAGCAGCGCCCGTCTGCTTGACACAGCGTACCAGGAGAAAGAAAGAATCACACAGCCACTGTCTCAGCTTCCCAAAATCAATCGGACATGCAGCCAGCATTATCGATACTCCTATCTGGTCCCCGGAGCGTCACCCTGGCCCTGCTAGACTACACAGCGCATTGTGCGAGAGAAGACAGGAGTCGCTTTATCTATTCGAAGCATAAAGCGAGCAAGAACACAAGTCTCTTTTGATTGTATTTTGTTATGACTCAGTAGCAGAAACACCCTGTCATTTGTTCGGCGAGAGCACTTTTCCTTCCTGGCCCTGTTGTTATGTGTGTGGCGTGGCGGGGTGGCAGGGGCCCGTCGGAGATCGGGAGATGAACGGGCGACAGTGCACGAAAGATGCTGGCATGTTGTGAGTTTGCTATCACGTTCTGGAAGAAGCTTGACTGATAGTTGCAAGTGTATCTTGCTTTGTGTTGGGGCCGATGTTTTTGTTTGTGCTCATCTGGTTGAGTCTATATTGTCGTCGTGGTGGGGTATAGATTAAAAGCAGCAAATATGAGTACAATTAACTGAAGGTACTCACTGCTTGGTCTGTAACTTTATTAGGAATTGCGATGTATCGACATGGGTTTTAACTCAAAACCATATAAAACTGTCTGCTGAAAGAAACATTTATTGAGAGTTAAGCAAGTAATAAGTTAAGTTAAGTTAAGCAATTAATTTTATTTTCATTACATTTGGTTGTATTCTTAGTACCAAATATTTACATCAATCTACATGCAGTCATGGCGGTGGTCAGCGCAGATTGCCGTTATCACATTGCGACTGTAAAACTCCTCTCATCGATGCTTATCACCGGTAGAGTGTGTGCCATGTGTTTTATCTACCGCCCTCACACAGCCCTCAACTCAGGTGCAGAGTGTATGTGTGTGTGTGTGAATGGCAAGACAAAGCCATCTCTGTGTTTAAGTGTAGTATAGTGTGCTCCTCTGTGCTGGTTATGCCTTCAGGCCAGTGGGACAGGGCTGATCGCTCCCCTGGTTTCCTCTCCCAGCATGGCTGAGCGCTCCGAGACCGGGCACCTGGACTCTACCTGCGTCCAGCAGTAATGGATCCTCACCCGTGGTCTGTAATTACCTGGATGGGCATAAAGGTGGCTTGTTGTCAGAGATACTGCGCACATTCAAGCCAGAAGGATCCTGACGCGCTCGTGGTGGAGCCCGTGCCACATGATCTCTCTGAACAATGAGAGGTGTTTTTGAGCCGCCTATAGATCGGGGAGCCGTTCCCGTGACCCAGCGCTCTCCCTGCCGCCCTAGCCTGTCTCTTTCAATAGTGACTCGCCACCTGCCCCAGGCCCCCTCTCTGCCACACTCACTGACTCCATTCTTCAGCTCCTGACCTGGAAGTCCCCGCCACAATACAGAAGCTGCTGCGGACGCCTGGCCAGATTGGCTGATCTGACTGTGAAAGATGCCATTCTTATCATCAACCTACTGTCTGAGAATCAGAAGTCCAACGGCGTTATCTCACACTGTCATCTCTTACCCTCTTGTTTCTCTCCTCCTTTCTCTTTTTGCTTTTTTCAGTGTGAATTGCAATTTTTTTTCAAGCACTTTGTTGGCTTGACTGTATTATGTATGGTACTGTTACGGAATCAGTAAAAACTAAAACAGCAAAACAAGTGGCCCAAAGAAAGGTGGCAGTATTATTTAATTTTATTTAAAAAAATTTTATTTCATTTTTAACTGTAATTTTATTTGTATGTATATTTTGTTGTATATAGAATAATTGTTATTTATTAAATACATGTAGGAAAATTATATATATATATATATATATATATATATATATATATATATATATATATATATATATATATATATCTCAAATATTGCTTGAGTTTATTATTTGAAATTTGTGCTGTGTTGTTTATTAAAAACAAAAGCTTTAGTGTGAGACATCAAATCCAGTTAATAATACGGCCATCTTCTTCACTTTCCTACTAACCATGCAGCCAAGAAGAAAGGAGAAAATCTCTATCGCTCTCTTTTTAACTCTTTTTCCTTGAGATGAAGGTAAATCATTCAGCACTTTTTTGTGTCTGTGCAGCATTCTTGTCTTGCTGAAGTCCTTTTTTGGCTGTGAGGAGAGAACAAAATGATTTAAGCACATGGTGGATTATTTTAGTGGACAGTAAAATAAAACCGGTGAAGAGGGCAGTCTGAAAATACACTTTGTTATTTTTTGTATTCTAGATTTTTATGTGCCTGCTTATAATAGAGTTGTTTAGAGGTAGTGTGTTAATATGATGGGTCAGTTAACAGCCAACTAGAACATCCTAGCAACCTCATAGCAACATGATAAAGAACACTCAGAGCACCTCTATACAGTATGTGTGAACCGAGAGCAGCGGTGTGTGTGTGTGAGACAGAGAGAGAGAGAGAGAGTGTGTGTTTGTAGTGCCAGGGGCGAGAGCAGCTGCTCTTTAAAGCGACTGAATGGACAGCAATGTGTCAGGCATCTGCTGTGTACTCGCTCAAAGCTTTTACCTCTGCAGCGCTGTAAGCCACTATCAACATATGAACTCCCTCCTCATCATCCATACAGTTAGAAACTATTTTGTTTAAGATGTGATTTGGGATCAAGTTTTTGGATGCTTTGTGTTTGTTGGAACACTCGGTCTGTGGTCATGGGGTTGTCGTAGGTGGGCTTGTGTGAGTGTTTTGGGGCATAATTGAGCACATCTGGTTGAGTGGGGTTGGATGTTGGAGTGAGATGAGGTGACAGGAAGGACATGTGCAGGCGTTGGCACTCCATGTGCCATTAAGATACTTGCAGCCATGATGGCAAACAGCAGTGGGCGAGTTGTAGACCCTTCTCACCTTGACCTCAGTATCTTAGTCTTCCAGAGTGGCTGCCTGTAGCTTCAAAGGATTCAGTCACAAATGACTAGTGGACAATTTATTTTTCTGGATAAAATATATGTATCTCGATTTATCTTAACATAAATCTACACTTAAAATAGTCTGCTGATTAAATATAGTGGCTGATACTTATACATAATAGCAATTTAAAAAGAAAAAGAAAACTCGTCTATTGGCTGATAGTGGATATTGTACAGAAATTCTATGCATTCTTAATTTAAATTGAACTTTTCCAAAAGGGTTTTAAAGTTCAAATTGTCCAACAGCAAAGCACTGTACTATGAGTTTTTTTTTTTCCTTTTATTCCTTTTTTTATTTTTCCTCTCTAAATTTTATATATTAAAATAGATATTTTAGTAAAAAACAAACAATGAATATCTATTTTTTTGTACATATTATTGTATATTCTAGTGTTGCCTACATTTACTTTTTAATAAAATAATTACATTTTAATTAAGTAAATAAGACCATTCTAATTGAAGTATTAAAGGTATGTTTACTATAAAAGTATGTTGTATATTGTATATATAATTTATTTATGTAGCATTATTATTTAGGTAAGAATACACACACACACACACACACACACACACACACACACACACATATATATATATATATATATATATATATATATATATATATATATATATATATATATATATATATGTATGCATGAGAAACAAGTGTGATCAGGATCAGGTGCAACCCAGGCAAATTTTTTAGGGATTCCTAAAGATTATTCTGATAGTTGTTCAGGCACCCAACCAACTAGTCAATATAAAATCTAGTTGTGTATATCACTAGTAGATTGGCACATACTCGTCTCATGCTGCTGAAATGCTTCCCATTCCTCTCTCAGCAGTTAGGACGCCTCAGCCTGTGAAAGTACATACTTGCTTCAGGCACAGTGTGTTCTGTCTCCATCTTCCCCACTGTGTATTTTTGTTGTTACGTGTGTGCGTGTGCCCGCCTGCATCCTCCTGACAGCCGCAGAAAAGCACAGCTCTTAGTTTGGGTCCCGCTGTCCCAGCCTGCCACATCCAAGCGTACCATCGCACTCTGACGGGGGTGACAGAGTGACGGACCCCCTCCAAGGTGGGGCCACAATTAAAAGCTAGGAACAAAAGCTCTCTGCGTCGAAGTGTGGGTCTCCGCGACTCAACATATGCCCGCCGCTCCCAGCACAGCCCTCCAGACACTAATGGAGACTGACAGCGTCTCCGCACGAGGCGGCATTATCTTCCCCCAGCATGCACTCTCACTCCATAATGTATTGATCGGGCAGCTGCGATGGTATTTTTTACACCTCAGAGTCGGCGCCTGATGTACGCCACTTCATTGAGTCATTACGGCGAACAGAGAGTGCCGCACAGAAAGAGCTGTTAAAAATGAATAGAGGATGAAGAATGAGAAAGCATTCCATCAAACCCCGCCTCTTCCTCGCCGCTCTCCGACCAGGAGACAGCAAGTCTGTTGCATTTATTTTGTGTCTTTTCGATTGACGCGTGAGCGAGTGTGTGTCATAGTTAATGTTTGTTTTTATAGCATGGTGATGTCGAATACTTGGTTGGCAGACGGTCAGTTGTTACTTTTTGAGAGCTGCGTGGTTATGAAGTTTTACCCCTGTAGGCCATCTTACAGTCCAATATTAGTTGTGTGAGTGTGTGTTTGTGCGTGTGTGCTTTAAGCAAAGCAAATAATGTAGTCTGATTCCCCAAAAAATTATTCTGATGATTCACTTCTTTCTACTGATTTAAAAGCATCCAACAAGACCAGTGTAATCTCATTGTTGAACAAATTATTCTTATAAATCTTTTCTTTTTAGTGAATCAAAAACCATTCAGCATGCCCAGTGTAATCTAAATGATTCCCAAGCTAAAAACTCTTATACTCTTAAACTACTTAGACAATGTTTTTTAGTGAATCTGAAATTTCCAGTGAGACCAATGTTATTTGATTCTCAAACAAATTAGAAGTTGGTTCTTTTTTGTGATTAACTAAATCATAAGCATCCAGCGCAATCAGTGTTGACCAATTGCCAAAAATAAATTTGATTATCACAAGTTCAAGTGATTCTTATGAATACTATTCAGCATGACCAGTGAAGTCAAAATAATTCATGAGCTAATGAGTTTACAGAATTTACTGTTCTGTTTGAACATGTTTCTCAGACATGTATGAAAGTAAATTATTGAAACAAGTTTGTCTTTAAATTATTGTTTGGCAGTGAAAATATTTGTCAAATACGTATTAAAAGTACTAGAACAACTGTTAATGGAACTGTTGTGAACATTTAAATTGGAACCACAGTCAGAATTTCAAAGTTTCAAAATTCTAGTTAGTCAGAAGTTTCTTATGTTTTTCATTTTACTTGCTAGTAGTAATATAATTATTTGTATTATTTTTTTAATCTCTAAACTAGAATAGATTGTTTCAGTGGCCTCCTGAATGGCTGATCCTTTTGAGTTGGGCATGTTCTTTCCGTGTGTGTGTGGAATGAGCTGCTGTTGAAGGATAGCTGAAGAGCTGTAGACAGATGTGAGAGGCGAGTTCCTCTTCAGGAGGTGAGGTAATGTGACATGGTCAGATTCTCTTGGACAGCCCCTCCTCTCTCCAGGTGTGGAGGTGAGGTGCTGCGGGTCATTTCCTGTGCAGATGAGTTTCAGTGTGGGAAGATGATCTGAGCTCACCTGCCCACCACGGCCCACAGAGCCATCCTTTGTTTATTCATTTAGTGCTGCAGATTAACCCCGGCTTGAGGGCCTTCCTGGAAACGGTATCCATGTGACTGCATAGAGGTGAGTCGCTTCTCCTTCTCTCTCTCCTCACCTGGAAATAAACGTCTGGTCATTTACGCCTGTGTGTTTCCAATCAGCCAGGAACGTCTGAAATGCCTGGGCCCGAGTCCACCACAGCTTCCTCTGAATGAAGCCGAAGAGAGAGAGAGTGCTGAGCACTCATGCGTTCTCATTCATTACAACTGCTAAACATCCATAATTGTAGTCAAAAAGGAAAATCGTATTATTTTTCACCCTGAACTTCTGTTCTGAAATTGATTGTGAAGGATGAGAAATTGTACGGGGGTGGCTCTTTTGTCTGTTATAATTGATAATCACTTTTAAATGTCAAAACAGGCCATAAAAGTATAATTTAAGTACACTATATTCCAGCTCTTTTGAAGCCCTGTAGCAGCCTTATCTCAAATATCTTGCTTTTTGTTCCAAAATGTTGTGTGAATCAAATCTTTAAATTAATATAAAAACATTTAATTAATGATTTAATTCAGTTCACAAAACCTCTCTGAATGTTTTGTTCACAGATCGACACGTCCACTTAATGAGTTTAACTCCATAACACTCAGAATGGAGTGGCCAAGTGATAAAAGCAAATTCCAAATTCTTTGTAAATGCACTTGAAAAAGCAACCAGAATTTCTTTCTTTGAAACAACATGAAGATGAGTGGGTTTTTTCTTCTCGTCTCGGACTAAGCTAATTCTTTAATTTATCTGTCTGTCCTTTTTCATTGTGCATTTCTCTTGTTTTCTCCATCTGTCCATTCTTTCTTGATCTCCCTGAGCTGAGATGCACTGGCGTCATCAGCAGAGAGAGCGAGCGAGCGAGGCAGAAGTGCACACCTCGCACATTTGATTCACAATCTGTTTTGGCAGGCCAGGCAAGCAGGAGATACAAGTCCAGAGCATCATAAAGGTCTTGACAGTTTTCTTAGAGTGAGCTTTTTCTCTGTTCTTTTTGTTTTTCCAGTTTTTTCTTCCCCGTCTGTAATCTTAATATAAGTAGATTTATGACATGCATGTATGTCAGCGTGTGTTTGTGTAGCTACAGAAGGAAAGCGTGTGAGGTTTGCTGTCCAGTGTTGTGTACACTTCAGAAGACCCTGTGCCTCCCTCTCCCTCCTCTTGGGAATGTTATCAGTAGAACAGGAAGCACAAGTTATCACATTCTTGGTGCACGCGGCTTCAGAAGAATCCATTAATTTGACGACAAGAGCACAGGACCAGATGTGAAAATCTCGCTTGATTTGAACTTTGCCCAGATCTTATCACAGTAATTTATACCTCATTGTCTCAGTCCAGGGCTGGAAAGCATCATTTCCAGATCATTTTAATGGATTTCTCTCCCCACTCCCTCTCCCCCTTGTTTCAGAGGCCTAGAGAATGTGGGTTTGTGTGAAATTATGAAAAATGCTTTCATTAGTATTCCTCCGGCTCGCCGAAGCAGACCCCGCACATGGACCGCTCTCCCTTCCGTGTGCCCCCGTGCGTAACGCCATTCATACAGACTCCAAAATGCGTCCCTCCTTAGGCCAAAGGGCTCAATGCCAGGTACACCCATTATTGCAAACCGTCTCTGCACACAGGGACGTGCTTGCCGGGATTCGACCGGGGCTCTTCAGAGTGATTGACGTCCGGTGCGGTCAAACAAATGTGCTTCCCTCGTTATAGCCACCGCTGTGCCAGTATTGAACCCATTCGGTTACATTTAACTCTGCCAGCCGTAACACAGTCACATGGGAGCGGAAATGTATTCAGGAGCACCAAACACGCAAAGCGGTCTTTCCCAGAAACATGTGTTTCCAATGAACTCCACAAACTGCTCGCATGTAAGCGGTGGTCAGGCGAACGGGATAATTTATTCTGCTCTGGATAGACTTGTCATATTAATTATAACTCAGGCCAGAAAGCCTGGATGGCAGGTTGGAGTCACCTCGGTTATTTTTGGAAGCTTTGAGAAGGTACTGCACGCTTTCTTTTCACCTGACTTATAGTAATAACTTTGCAGTCAACACTCAGCCAGGAATGCCACTCCTATCCAAACTGTCTCGGTTGAACCATTGTGGTCCCGACAAAGCTCTCAGGCTGCATTAATGCAGACCTACACAATTCTATAGTGGTCTTGTGTTGTTTCTTGCAGGCTCTGGAGAGTCATCCTGGTTTGGAACGAGGTCAGAGATGCACCTTAATTGTCGTCAGCAGGAGGAAGATAAGTCCTTTAAGCCTGAACCCATGGGCAGAAAGTGTCTCTCTTTACGCTTCTGTCGCCTCAAACTAGGCTGAGTGCTAAGCGGAACATAATTCAGTAAATTAGTCCGGGTAAACACAACCCTGAGCCCCTGAGCCAATCAGAAAAAGGAAACATTGAGGGACCGTGAGCAAAAGATGCCAGAACTATTGTGAATCAAGCTACAAGTATGTGTAAATGATTTGGTTTCCATTTGTACCAGCAAAACTTTGACTCCCAACGCGCCATCCTGCCCGCAGTGTTCTCCATTTTAGCTTGGTTTGTGCATCACAGACGGAGACCGAGCGGTCTAGGCTTACTTGTACTGACCCCAAGAAATATTTCCATCGAGGCTTTGTTGTGAATTCTAATAAACACCATGATTTGAATTAACCGGCAAGCGTTTTGAGTCATTTTAATAAATGAGCTCCACATGTTCCTCTCGTTTTTCCCCTTCCACCCCCATTCCGTTCATTGAAGCACCCATGTTAGCACCAAAAACACTTGTTTTTCTCTTCACCTACCACTGTAGAGATGAGTGTATAGCACCCAGTAGAGAGATACTTTCTTCATGTAATTTCAGGAGTAAAAGAAAGTCGGTTAATATGACTCAAAGCATTTTGTCAGTCAAGGAGTTGGAGATGTTGACGTCCAACCTCTGACTTCGCTCAGGCAGCTGGGACAGGAAAATCAGGATACAATTTGGCACTTAAGGAGACTAAACGATTTCCTCCTCCCTGATGATTTCTACTGGGAAATGTGTCCGTGCACTGAAAATTACATCCGGGAAAATGTTTATATAGTTTTTTTTTTCTTTTGCCTCTTTCAAATGAATGAATATTCTTCTAACCTTTTACGCTCAACACAATGTAGCCCTCTCTTTCCTCTCATTAACCTCCTTTCTTAGCATTTTTACACAACCGTGTCACCACTTTCTTGGCAAATGCTTGTTTTCAGGAGGTTGGCAGTACTCCTGAGGAAAACTCCTAAAGTATGGCCTTTAAAGAGCACTACTTACTCAACCTCCCCCCTGATCTGTGAGTGCTGAGACCCATCATGCCGAGCTGTGTCACCCAAACCCCTCTGTGGATGTAAACAGTGCACCACTTAATTCTTTTATTTTGGCGTCTTGCACCCAATTGGACCCACTTTTAACCCCTCTGGCATTTTAATGTGGTCTGCTGGGAAACCTGAGACCCTTGCTTAGTGAAATGAAGGTATTTGATGTTGCATGTTGTCCTCCCACCAGTTCGACATTAAACGTAATGACTTTTTTTTTTTCTCCCTTACCGCCTCATATTATGTCCGTTCCACCTAGAGTGCCAACAAGCCTCTTTCTCACATTGTTTTTCTTTCCTTTTTCTTGCCCCCCTCACCATTCACAATAAAACTGCAGTTGTACACATCTACCACAACCCGCTGTCTGGAAACAAAGAATTTAAGGCTGAACCATGGACTTTTAAAGCCTTAAACAGGACTGACAGAAAAAATGCTGATAAACCTAAGTCTTGTGTGAAAGATTCCTCTCATGTATCTCAGACTGATGTTTCCAGTTCTCTCTAAACAAGGCTGCCATTAGGTAATGTGATGTGTGTTCGGGGTTAAGCGGTTGGAGATGCTGGTGCATAGTTTCTCAGATTTCTGATTCATTTGCTTTATAAATAAGCCCAGGGGAGCCAGAGGTGTTGGGTCACTTACTGTAATGGCAGGGGAACTGAGAGGGGAGGAAATGGAGGGATGCTTGAAGAATGACTCCACTTTTGTTTGATTTGTTTTCTTTAAACAGATTGTTTCACAAACACTAATTTAGAAGAATGCCAAAAAAAAAAAATCACATCAGCTTATAATGAACCCAATTAACTTTTCTTTGCTATTCAGAATAAGCTAGCGATTCAATTTATTTGATTTATTTTAATTTGATTGATCTAGTTCAGTCAGTTGGTGTTATTCAGTTTATTTGACTTAATTGAGTTGATGATTATTCATTTGCATAAAGTTAAATGTAAAATTAAAAAAAAGAATTGCATTAGAATTGACTCATTTGATCCTACGTGATTTGATATATGTATTATACATTTTGCTTAAGATATGAAAGCTAAGTCTGTAAATTGTAAAGGGAAGTTTTTAATTTGTGAATTTATACAACAGTGTACAAACTTTGCAGTTCAGTTTATTTTTATATTTAACACGCATAATAATCAACACAACCAATAATTGCCGTGTGTATACCAGTTGAAGTAAACTACATTTCTTGTCTAAAAATATTATAACATAAAATTACAAAAAATAATAAACTCATAAGTACTTCAGTTATAAACTAGAAAAGCTCTTAATGAGTCTATAAGTATGTATACATAGAAATCAGAACTTTTTATGTACAGACATCCGATTTCTTTTGAACATCTTTCCCTCTGTTTACTCTTTGCAAATGCAAGGAATTCCATTTCTGCTGGGTGAAGCATGACTATGTGTATTGTGGTGTGTGTTTTCGTCCCTTTGAGGCTTGAAAAATCCCCGGTGGAGCCTCTGGATCGTGCTCTGTGTATTTCAAACATATGGGAATCAGCATGGTTGCAGTCCCCTCACAACAGGCGAGTGCTTTCACTTGATTATATTATCTGTTAAACATTTTTTCCTCAGTTTTTTTTGCTACAGCGCTTAAAAAAAAAGGGGAGCGGTATGTGACCCTTTCTTTGCCGAGGGGTCAAGTGGTGATTGCTGATGTTGTCTGCTCTAAACACATGTTTAGCCCAACACCGCTCACCCAGTCCCCCTAAAGGTTTGGTAACCATTATGTTACTTCCTAAGTCAGTTCCGGAGTCAGGCCTCGGAGGACTGGGCGAAAGGTTGGTGTATGAATTAGCATCGTTGTCCTTTTTACTTATTTCTTCTTTGTTTGCGTGCAAGTTCCCATGCGGATTTTAATGCAGGACCATTCAGTCACTGGCTTCCTGGTCCTTCTAACACAGGTGAATATCTGCGACGTGGCAATAGACGTGGCACTGCTCACGCAATTCTGTCCCAGACAGGAAGTGCCATGGTAAGCTTTGTTATGATAGTGGATCAGCAGCTAAGAGGAAGAGCTGTGAACTTCACATGGGAGCAGAGCCGCCGAGTCCGACCGTGGCCGCCACCTCAGGGCCCAGCGGCCCAGCAGGAAATGAAAGGATCATTTAGTTTGTGGCAGATGAGCAGGAGGGGAAAGGGAGGGAACGGCGCATACACAGACACACGGTTTTAACCCTCCTGAGACGAGCAAAACAAGCTCTGCTCAGATGTGCTGTGGCAGAGGTGTCAGGGCATACGTGTGTCTGCGGTGACCCGGTGGAGGGTGCGTGTCAGAGAGTTGTGTGGTGGGACGGAAAGAAAGAGAGAGAACTGTTGTCATGGCTGCAGCGGTAGCTGTTTTAATGCTGTCGGTGGTGGGAGATTTGTGACAAGCCAATCCAAAGGTGGCTAGCTTCCCTGTCCAAGTGAATGTATCGCCTTCATTTCAGACCTCGAGTTCTTGTACTCTCCATTCTGACACCTCTCCCCACAGTCAGGACGTCTCCTTTGAGCCTCGCTGCATTTCATCATTAATCACTGTTACTATTGCTCATACTTTTTATAGAACATCCACTAACTCTTAATGTAGCTCATCCCACACTATTTGTACTGTGTACTTTTAATTGTGTAACTTTTCACATTATCTCCATTCACATCTCCATTTAATGGTGCTTTGGATATTTTGAAATGCATGGATTAGCAAAGATTGTGATACTCATCTCATCGTTCTTTTACCTTAATTATTGCAGTCTGGCCACTGATTAAAGATGGTTTTGAGCACATGGCAGACAGATGAGTGTGGTTGCTTTACGAATCAGTATAGGATACTTCCTGTTTGGTCCTGAAGATATGTAGGGGGGTTTAGGGTTTGAGATGATGATGATGATTGGATAAAAGAGCTGAGGGTACCTAATAAGGTCTAAAGTCTCAGACAACCTTAAGATAAGACTGATATTCTCTCTAATTATTACTAATAAATGGCTAATATTCTAGTAATTTACATGCTAATTAGCAACTATTTCAAGTGTTTTAAGTGTATCATTCATTATAATTTAATGTAATTTTTAATTTTAACATTTAAAGCCAGATTGTTATTTATGCTTTTATTGATTTAGGCAGCTAACCAAGTCTGAGTAAAATTAATATTAAATTTAAATTTAAAATTAAATTAAATTAAATCATCAAGTCAAATTAAATTTAATTATTGAATTGAATTGAGTTAATCGGGTGCAAAAAGTGTAAATGATGTTACAATCTCACTCCCCCAATAATCACAGTTAACTTTTGCACTGAAACACTTTTCTCTATACATTTGTAAAATTCATGGTACCTAGTTGTAATTATTACACTCTGCAGATTTATAAGTAAGATTATGTAGAGGCGTATTTGTCTCCCTCTGGTTTGGGCATGAAAAAAAGGGGCCATTGCTTGAGCCTGCTCAGGTAAGAATGCATTTTTCCATAGTGCTGTGGGTGACAGTCGTAAGTGTTGGCACTTGTGAGAAACACCTTACTTTCCCAGAACTACGTGGCAGCAGGCACAAGGCACGTTGAAATGACATGCTGTCGACTACTGCGACACACAGCACAAGAAGCCTGTAATTTGGCTGAACAAGCTGTCTTTTGAGTGAGCGCTGCACATTTTCAGACGGTAGCGGGCGATTGGGAAAAAGTGCAAAGGGTGCCTCTCCTGAGCCGTCACCTGTCAGATAGAGGAGTTATCTTTAAGTCATCGTAGCTGCTTTGTCGCGAGCGTCCTGTCTAAATGTTTACAGGAAATAATTCGCAAACCAATGAAACGTGGATTGTACACAAACACGGATACTGCTGAGTTGAGAAAACAAAAGGATTGGTTTGGTCGGGTAGGGGGAGGTTCTGCGGTTCTACTGGCTATTGTAGTATTGGCTGGAAGTGGCACATGGCCTGAGGTGCAGAGCTCAGACACAAGAAAGACTCTGTGTGCCATTAGAAGGGTGATTAGGATGTCTGCTTTGCCCCAGGCTCATGATGGCCTCTGGACTAAACAGGCCTTTACGCTGGCTGGTCTTCTACATCCAGATCCCTGTCTGCTCACAGCGCTCCACTTCATACTCCTTATGGAACCAGTGAGCAATCACAAGAGGAGGTGCCCAGCCATAAGAGCCCAAAGTGCGTTTGTGTGTGTCCGCTTGAGCGCATATGTGAGTGCTCCAACAGTGTGAACCGGCGAGGTGCAGCGAGACATTGTTAACACGGTCCAGCTTACAGGCGTGACCAGTATTCTTCAGAGAGGACGATACTGAGGGCCAAATGAAATATTTCCCCTTGCTCGTTTATTTCTCATGGCACTGCTGGAATGTCCCAATGCATCCTGGGTGTTCCACTCGCTCACTCGTTAACAGCTTTCACACAGGGTACCAATTAACCTCTCACATCCTGCTCCACAACAGGTTTTTTATATTCCACAAAAACTCCCAGCTTCTACTCTAAGTGACCCTTTTAACAGAAAACGCCTCTCAGTGTGTTTAAAGTCCTCACACAGCATCTCCATTAGACTCGGCGTCCTCAATTTATCCCTCTTGACCTTTTGCCAGAATGCCACTGGCAGTTTCAATTCAGTTCACTGCACAATTTCCTTGAGGTCACTTTGTGGATTGCTACAAAACATTGCAAAAACATTGGAAGCTATCAATGATGATATAATGGTGGCAGGAAAAAGCGCAGCGTGTACCATCCAGACCTGCGTTCAAACATTAACTGTGCTTGTTTACAGTGTGATGTAAAGTTTATGCTGGAGGGATGTGCTGATATTAAAATTCTGGCCGATACTGATATGCTGGTAATTATTTTGGAGCCAAAAACCTATAGGCTGTTTAGTCTAAATAAAAAAAAAAAAAAAAAAAAAAGTAAAATCAGTTGTTGGTAACACTTAATTTTTACGGTTACACCTATTAATTGTTTATTAGCATGCATTTTACTGCAATTTTAGCCATTCGGGCTAAACACGTATTATTCAACATGACTTTATTCAACATCCCTAATAAACTTAACAACTACATTACTAACTGTTAATAAGCAGCAAATTAAGAATTTATTGAGGCAAAAGTCATAGTTAATAGTTACCAAGTGTTACCTATTCTAAAGTGTTACCCAGTTGTTTAATAACCAATATAGTTTGGCGTTTTTAGTATTTGTTTTAATACAAATAAATGTTTACATTTTTAATTGCTTTTATCTTGATGTTTACATTTCCATTCGAAATGTAAAACATTTTTGTGATACATTTTATAATATTTATGATATATGCATTTTTATAATGGTTTGGGTGAAAAAGTCTCTTATGCTTAAACTTATTAGATTAAAAATACTTTAAATAGTATGAAGAATTCTTACAATTTAAATTTAAAGTTTTTTTTTTCTTTTCTTTTTTAAATATATTTATTCCTGTGAATTAATTTGAAATGGTCTATTACAGACATCATTCTAATATGCCGATTTGATGTAAAAGAAAGATTTATATTGCTTAGACCTTTTGTGGAAACCATTATGTATTTCATCATGTATTTAATGCATCATTAATTTGTGTTTAGAAAGAATGTTTCATTTGAAATAGAAATTTTGTTACAATAAAAATATATGTATATATGAGCGTGCACAGGTAAATGAATTAATATAGTCATTCATCATAGGCATGGAAAATAATATATGGAACATGTGTAATTCAGAAAAAGCTCTACACACCTCTTGTTACCACTATGCTGCTCTCCGCGACTGTGTACAATCCTGCCACATCACAGTCTATTCAGAAGAAATGGTTAAATGCACTTCTCAGTATTTGTTCTTTAGAAAGCAGAGAAACCAGGTCACAGGAGCCGCTTGCAGTCAACCCTTAATTGGTTCTCTTGCTTCTGGCGTGCATTTTGCCTGACGGCGGAAACCGTAACTTGTGTGCGGGCCTGTTTGCGTCTTTGTCCAAACTTCACTAAATTGGACTGAGCCATTGTTGAGCCCTAACAAGTCGGACACCCCACACTTTCCTCCTCCCTGGAGCCTCAGATGTAATTATGGAGCTTGTCTCCTGGCACTAGCAGTCGGAAAAAGTCACCAACAGCCGAAAAGAGAGTGTCCATTAAGGCTTGTCTGACTCGACCCCGGTGTTTGGAGGGGGTGAAGCGAGGCGCAAAAACGTGGCGCGGGCAAGTAGCAAACACGTCTGTTTACTGGAGCATGCAGCAGCCTTCCAGCTCCTGCTTCCTGGACTTGAGCGCCTACCGTGGGTGTGCGAGGACTAGTTTAGTCCACATCAACCCACATCACTATCAATGCACACTAATTGCAATGAGGTTTAGAGAGGCATTAGGTAAATGTCACTTCACAACGGCGGCTCAAACAGAGAAATCGCCTCTTCAAGCGTCTTTTACACACCATGGGTGTCTCTGTCAGCTGGTAGAGCCACACTGAAGTAGATTAAAAATCGGTATAGTATTTTGAGTTTCAGTGATCTTTTGCTTTTTCTTGATGTAAGAAAAGGGTTCTTACACACTTAAAGATGCACTTGGCAGCTGTCAAATTAAAGAGAAACATTTGCTTAGGTTTTTCTCCTCTACGTCTTCTATCGCTGTGAAACAACAAATGCCTGGATGGCAATCAATTAGACCACAGAACCATCCACTGTATGGGTAATTACAACAGCTACAACATAATTGGCTTTTAAATCATTTGCGAATGACTAAACTCAAAGCATATGCCCTTGGAGCGCACAACCAAGCATAAGACGCCATTTCTACCCATCTCCCTTCAGCAGCAGGGAGGAGACGGCCTGTGGACCCACAGCGCTTGTTTTTGGATTGATAGAATGCTATTGCGTCATTAATACTTGCCTTCTTTTGAATATGCTTTTTCAGCACGGGACTTTTTTTTTTAGGTAGTTGAAGGTTCACTCGTACATTCTGTCCTTAGAAGGTCTGAGAGCCTAAGATAAATAAAATGTTGAATATGTGTCTTATGTCATATTTAATTGATTTGCTTAAAGTGAATGTGGTCATGATCTAATTTTTCATGCCACTAATGATCTTATATATAAGGGCCTGGTACATTAAGTGCAGTCTAGGGCATGTCTTGTCAATTTTTTTATTCCTCGATAAAATATTCAAATTCTTGGGTAGAACATGATGTTTCTTTTCATGTGTTAAGAAGCCATCTCTGTGCCACTTTGGGTTATAGCCACTCCTGTCACTGCGGATAATGGACAGCTGACATGCTGCTGCAGAAACATGGCTCTGGGCCGTCCGGCGGTGACATCGCACTAGCAGACTGCCACCACGCTCAATCAGTCGTAAGCCACACTCATAAACTCACCATGACAGACATTGATCACCGCTGTCACTCGCTAGCCATGTCGTGATGAGTTTATAGTCACACGCTAGACATGCAAATGGCGCGGCGTGACACTAATGGTCATTTAGTTTTTGCATGTGCGTGCTTGTATGTGTCCGCCTGTCCGTCTGTCTCATATCTCAATCGAGGGAAAGCAGAGAGAGGGGAAAAAAAAGCACACAGCTGGACACGCACAGTTTGCCAATTCGCTGTTTGTTCCGGATTTCAGCCAGTTTACACACTCTGCTCATTTTATTCAGGTTCTGGTTGAGTTCCATGTTCCATTCCCTTTTGAAGTCACGATAGCTCCTTCTGGCCTTAAATTAGCGATAACATGATATCGCTGTTTTGCTATAAAAAGCCTCACACTCCCTGCATGGGCTTGTCTTGTTGCTTTTGCTTTGAAACAAAGCGGAGAACGCACAAACATAAGAGAAGCGGCCGGTTCGACTGTTTGTTGGTTTATAGCAGCCCAGATGATGCTTTTGTTTGATAAAAGTCTCTCGCAAACGCTCCAGGAAAGTTTCCTTAAGAACGCTTTATGGAATGCTGAGGCTAAATAAGTTGATGTTCCGTAGAACCTGAATTTGACATCATTCCTGAACTCTCAGCTTTGCCGGAGTTGTTCTTGTTGCTGTGGATCTTTGGTAGGATGTAGTTTGTAATTAGACACAGATGTTTCTAAAGCAGCTTGGCCAGACTGTTATTCTTGCCTATGCTGAGTACTTATTTTACCCTCCTCATTTCAAGCTGCACTCACTTTAAAACTTTCCCAAAATTCCAAGCCCTAATGCAGTTTTATGTGACATTTAGTCGCAAGGCGATCATGTGATGCTACAGAGGGGCCCTGCCTTTTTTCAATTACTATATTTCTTCCATTAACAAATTATGGTGCTTTGTTTCATTCTAGGTATTTATCAAAGCCTTTGTAAGGAATTTCAGAGCATTACTTATATAAAAGGAGACCTTGTTTAAGGATTGGTTGTCCATTTGTTAATCTGTGAAAACAGAACAACAGATTGTGTTGAATTTGTGAATTGTGTTCTGCGAAAGAGGCTCAGCATCTCTGCATAATTCATAGTATCATATCCTATCTGAGCTTATGCTTAGAATATTTTAATTCATCACTGTCGCCTTGAAAACATGGGTAGTGAAGTAATTCTGGTGTGGACAGCAGGACTCCAGTGGAATTCCCCGCTCCGATGTAACCGCACTCGTTGCTTTGATCTGGTGCGAGCATTTCAATGATGCTGAATTGGAGAACCAGGGTTTAGTTTACTGTGATGTGTGGTGGAACACAGAGAACTGGCTCTGTCATACATGGATTAGTTTTTTGTGACTTTATGGCTTCTGACTTTTTGGTGCTCTCGATCTGATAGCAGTCATGTGACGAACAGATTTAAGGCTTAAGCTCTGTTCCAAAACTTAGTGAGCTGCCTACTGTCTGCATCCTACATAGACAGCTGTCTTTTATGGCAGCGTCCTAACTGAATTAGAACCTCATAAATTACTGATTTTGAACACATAGACACCATAAAGCACATGAGACTGAACTAGTGATTAATTTGTATCAAGCAATGCAGTAATAAAAGTTAATATACTTAGCGCACACAAATTTGGGATATAATAGTAAAATTGAAATAATAGTAAAAACTTTGTTTTATATAATTGCCAGCTGTATATTTATGTTATACAATGTTCCTTGCGCGGCGTCCACCTTGGATTTTTATTTTATGTGATAATTTTGATTTTCAGTATTGGATCTATTTTCATGCTTTGTTGTTGTTTTTTTGATTATGTATATATAGTTTTTATTTTGTTGCCTTCCCTGCAAATGAACAAAAAAAGTCAAATTAATAAGTTTCCCACCCTCACATATTTTACGTCTTAAAAATATGTCTATGAAGGCATTTCGCTAGGTCCTGGAAAAGCACCATGGTCTTTAAAAAGCGCTCAATGGTGAGCATTTTAATAATCTACTGATGACGGCAGCAATCCTCTCACTACGAGCGAGTGATCCTGCAGCTGAGCATGCTGGTTTGAGCGGTTGGTAGCAGTGTGTTAAACTTCTGAACTGAAAGACACATTGTGAAAGGCAATTCCGTTTTCATCAAAGTTAAATCAGTCCCTCTTTAAAGTGGCTTAAACGGTTCAAATTAGTGGTGGGCTTTTTCGAAGCCAATATATAGGAGTCTCTCAAGGCCATGTGTTTGTGGGCTGCGGCATGCCTTCCTTTAAGGTCAAATGTTGCGCATTGAGCTCGTTGATGACTCACATGGTAAAATCCACTTTTCAGAAACCATCATGAGCTCATCTGAGCTTCAAACCGTTGCACCTGACCTGAAAATCCTAAAGAGATGAACAAAGTTAATACCTAAGAAGGAAAGTATGGCACTGCTGTTTCGTCTACGCCGAGGCCGTGATTTCTTCTCAAAAGCTGATCTAACTGTAATTAGTCTGTTCCGTCAGTATTTATATTTTTAGCTCTGGATTGACTAAAGAGAATATGGGAGCAATCTATGACTGGCTGGTATCCACATATGGGCCTGATCTGGAAACGGCTGTTTGATGCAACTTGCCGTCCTCCATATTGAAGAGATTTCCAAACGCAACCGAGCCCAAAGTGTGCCATGTCACAAAGCATTGGGTTCAGAACAGCATTCAATGAAAAGTAAGGGTAAGCGTTTTATTCTTTCCGATTCGAGTACATTTAACACACTATTTGTGAAACCAGACTGATTTGTTAAATAATGAATACTGTAAGTGTTTTTTAAAAGGTTTGCTTCTAATAAAGCGTTCATTTTAGTCTATAGGTTTAAAAAGTATCCTTGCAAGAGACAGAAAAACGATTATATAATAATAAAATAAAAAGGCAGGTTTATTAAGTGCCCACATTTTGAGATGACATAACCAAACGAGTACAGATTTATACCCCACCCTCCCATTAGGGAAATTTTGGTTAATCTTGCATGACATATTGTATATAAATATGATGTTTCTGTAGTGGAATCACTCAGTTTCTTTGTTTCTGTGTAGTGTTGCATCCACACCAGTAGGTGTCCGTACACAGTTCATCACAAGCTTGCATTGATCATTAGCAAATATATACTTGGTGAAGCTTTACTTGCAGTACTTTTACTATTTTTATACTACTTAGTGGCACATTAGTTAGTCCCAGATTCCTTTGATTTCTTCACTGAAAAAGACAACCACACAGAAATCACACCATTATTATCTGTGCAGTTGTCATGTAATTACTTGGCAAGCTGAACCTCAGAAAATATTTCCATTCCATCCGCTCATACCACCAGAATCTCAGTGTCATCCTCATATTGATAAACAAGATGTGGTATTACCATAATCACAACCAAGCTGTAATAATGGTTTTGCATGACCAAACTTGCAGCAATTTGACTGTGGCTTGAAAGTGAGGAGGTGCAAACAGCTATTTTTTTTATTCTCAATTTCCTCCACTTTAGAGGATTCTGTGGTCGGTTGAGTGAAGTATTAAAACTTTATTTCGCCAAATGTAATACTCAACCAATTTTTAAATTAAGTTTTAACATATGGTACACCTGACCACAAACAAAACGAATACATATTGTGAACTGTTGTGAGGACATTTGAGCTCAGAAATGTGGAAGTTTTGCCAGCAAAGTTTGGTTCTGGTTTCTTTTTCACACACACACACACACACACACACACACACACACACACACACACACACACACACACACACACGCACACACACTTTGAGTCCATACTTAGATATGCAGAAAATTAAGCGAAAAAAGTTCTGACTTATGATGTTGATTAATCTGTTATTTAAATAATACAAAAAAAAAAAAATTAATAAAAAAATGTTTGCTGTTGTTCATTTTGTTTTTGCTCATTTTTGTTTTTTTTTGTTTTGTTCTGCATGTGTGCTTTTAAACGGCTCGAAATTAACCTAAATATAAAGAAAAAATTATAATTTTTTTAGTTTTGCACACATATGCATGTACATTTATTTATTTATTTATTTGAGCCACTCTAGATCTAGTAAAATCTTTCTCTCCGTCGTATCACTTGCTCTTTCTCTGACGACTGAGCATTTTTCCCTGTGAAATCCTCTCCACCAGTCCGTCAGTCAGTCTCACTCGTTTTCTCTCTCCTTTTCTGGGCCGTCTTCACCTTTCCTGACAGCTCTGTGCCTCATCACCAGCTATCTGAAGTGACAGCTCACATCCTGGGGCTGCAACGGGGGCTGGCTCACTGAAAAAGAGCAGCACAACACACACAAACGGACAACCTAAACCCTCCTTGCACCCCCATGCTCTCATTCTCTCTCACTCTCGCTGTCACACACATACATTTACACCCACACAGACCTCTTTGCCCCAGTATTAATTCATAAACGCATTTGCTCTAGTTCACTCTTGGTGCTGCGGGGGCATCAGCGGGGCTATGGTGATATGCTGGGAGGGGGCGCCCGAACACGCTTCACACACTACTGCCTGCACACTCAGTCTGCTGCCCGATGAAAAACAGACGGCCGCAGACACATATCATGAGTGTTCTGCTGCACAGAAGATTCACTGGAGTGTACTTTTTGAACAGCAGCAGAGAGCCACAGTTGGACGTTAGCGCTCGAAGAGGCCTACAGCTGCAGCTCAAGCCCGAGGCTTGTTCACCGCACTAAAACGCAACATGTTTTAGCTACCAATGGCGGAAGTCTGTATGGGATAGTCTGTCATTTTCATTTTGTACTCCACAAGTGTAAAAGATCAATTTCAGGAATTTTCTGTGACACAGTGGTTGTGATGCTCATGCAGAAAACTCAAGTTTGAATCCGGCTTGAGTTCTTCTTGATAATGTCTTACCTCTATTTCCCCCATCATAATCTGTATCAATAAAAGCTGAAAAACAAGCAATAAAATAAAAGAGGCAATAATTAAAGTTTTGACTTACGATGCAATGCATGAAATTGTTATTTGGGAATTGCAAATTGCCTAAAATTAGACTAATGAACAAAATTTCCGTTTTTGGATGATGGTTTATAATACTGGTTACGGAGGATTTTTATTTAATTTTATTTCCCAAGACTTTTGTTAAAAAGATCTTACAGTTTACAGCAACAGTTTTTAATGAATTACTAATCTAATCTTGCTCATTTTAATATAATTGATCATCGATAATCATTTAATTATATTTCACAACAATTTTGATCATTATTAACAATTATTTGGTTGATTGTTGTAAAACCCTTCATGTTATGTTATTGTGTGTTTTATCCTCTTGCTGATGCCGAAAGAGGCTGTTCATAACAGCGGTTATACCATGGTTAAACGGGTTTCATTGATTCATGTTGTTCCTACTTACCTACTGAAAAATCACTGTGATGTACTACCCTGAGTTGCTTATTATTTAATTCTACACATTAACGAAACTTTAATGAATCGTGGAACGGTTCTGGGTCAAACTTAAAAAGTAGTAGTTGTTGTTGTGGGTAGTTTTTTGAATTCCAGATTTGTCACAGTAGTTTTTCTTTTTTTACTTAAAGCCTGAGATTTGTTATATATAACCAAGTCTGGCAGCAAGCCTGGCTCTAGACACTGTGGCAAGAGTGAGAGAACAAAGTTGAAAGCGTCTTGGGATCTCATGAAAATCAAAAACAAATCTTCAGGAGCAGCAAGGTTAAACCTACAGGCCCAGTGGCCCTTTGAAGTAAAGAGCAGTGTTGTTAATTGTCAGAGCTGGCTTAGCAAAAGGTGGTAACAATTTAACAAGAGTGTAGGGCAGCAGGGTGCTGGACGCGTATCAGGTGTTTGCAGATGTTGTATGTGGAACAGAGGAGGGGAGGGAACTCCAGAGATGAGAGGCCAACTTAACAACCAATAAGTCTTTGTTTGCTCTGCCAATCGTGCTGTAATTGGCCAGGGAGCAAATAGATGCTCTGGGATTGGACGACTGGACTGGTTACTGCAGCTATTTTTACTGTATGCTACCAAACAGACGTTAGCAATTATACCTCCGACATCTATCTGCTCCGTGGTACACGCAGTCGATTAGAGGACAGCTCTTGCTCTCTCTCTCTCTCTCACCCAGCAACAGGTTTCAAATGTAGCGTGGAGGATGAATGGGTCTCATTGGCTGCTCTCATGTACAGCAGCCTGGGAAACTTTCTCCCAGCTCTTTGTCAGATTGCCGTCCTGAGACACACGCTCGGGACGCTGGTGACATTTACGGTCACTCACCTCCCATTTGAAACTCGGGGTCTGTTGTTGAATGTTGCGTTTGCCAAGTTTGTGTCTGGTTTGTACCGTTTCCACATGTTAAAAATGAACAACACCTGTATTTCCAATGTAGAAGACCTGTTTGCTTGTGAGTCTGTTGACGCTGACTTCATCACAAACTCAGTCTAGTATATACAGTGCTGTTTTGAACCATGGGGTCAAGGTTTGCGTGGTTAGCATGGTCCAGTTAGCTCCTGTATTCGGTATTGAAGGTTAATCAAAAGTAGTGTAACGGTTAATTTTACAGTTACACCTATTAGTTGCTTATTAGCAGGCGTGTTACTAGAATATCAGTCTTTTTTATGCTGATTAAGCATGTATTAATGCCTTATTCTACATCCCTAATTCCACCCAATACTTACATTTAACAACTACATTACTAGTTAATAACTATTAATAGGCAAATTAAGAAGTTATTGAGGGACGAATCTTAGTTAATTATAAACAAGTGTTACCTATTCCAAAGTGTTACCAAAATTAGACATGTATTCAGAATTTTTTTTTTAATTTAATGCTTTCATTTTACACACACATCTAAATATTAAAAAATGTAAGGGTAGGTCACCCAAATATGAAAATTTGCTGAAAAAAGTATTCTCCCTCAGGCCGTCCAAGATGTAGATGAGTTTCTCCATAGAAATACATTTTTTGAAATTTAGTATTACAACACTTATTCACCAACACATCTTTTACAGTGAATGGGTGCCGTCAATGTTAATTACTATAGTGTGTGTATGTATACATATTTATACATACATACTTGTGTATATATGGTATATATAAGAACTAACCTGTAGTTTCCTCAGTGGTTACTGTGTGTCGTGTGTGTCGTGTGTGTCGTGTGTGTCGTGTGTGTTGTGTGTGTCGTGTGTGTGTGTGTGTGTGTGTGTGTGTGTGTTGTTGAAATAGCGTGTCTCACTAATTGCAACTGGAAACTCTACAAAGCAAATGCAAGTAGCTCATAGCCGCTGCTGTTTGCTAAGAAATTACAGAACTCTTAGTTACAGACCCAAGCTCAGTAGTTAAAAGCACCCTCACAGCACACTTTGGATGTGTAGGGGTGTTTGAGTAAACTAATTAGAGGTCAGTAATGTAGAGACTTTAATGCCATCTGTAATTAAAATTTGTTTGACTGTGATCCAGCTTTTAGTCACAACGCACAGTGCTTAACATAAAAAGTTAAAACACTATATGATCGTATAAATGTGGATGTTGGAATGAAATTAGAGCCCAGTACTGGTTGAGGCTTTGCCCTGTGCACGACCAGGGGGTGTTGGTGACAGAGAGGGCGTGTGTTTGTTGGGTTCGTTAGTGTTTCAGCGTGTGCTGGATTTCACCGTGTGGGTGTTGTGGCTTTCAGACTTTGCACTGGACTAAAGACAAAAGCAGTGGCAAAGACGCACAGAACTCCCAATGTGCAACCTGAAAACTGTGTGTGATTTTCAAACAGAGCAGCCAGTGAACGGCAATCTCTTCATTCTGTTCTCTCTCTCTTTTCTCGCTTGTTCAGTTCACCTGTGATGGATGTCATCCATTTGGTGGTTTAAATATGAAACCTTGGTGCTTTTTCAGGGAATGTCAATTTTAAATTTTGCTGATATGATGTATTTTATTAATTTATTTGTTTTATTTAATTTTCTTCAAAATCATATTGTAGAGATACTTTAATACGGATATACTATTTAAATATTAATTTAACACAGTTTTATTTTTATGTTTGTTAAAATATATTTGTATATTTTTTGTGTACAGTGTTATCTGTTTATCTATCTATCTATCTATCTATCTATCTGTCTGTCTATCTGTCCATCTATCTATCGATCTATCTATAGACACATATACATATATACATATACATACATATAACTTGAGAAACAGAACACTTCCTCCTCCATTATCCTCATCCTTTTCTCCTCCTGTTTAATCTCTGTTTTCCTTTCTTTCGCTCTCTCTCTTGCTGTCTCTCTCACCCCCCTGCTTCTTTTCCCAGTGGGGGTGTTGTTTATAGAGCATTATAATTTATAACTGAATAGAGTGGATTTAATTTCAGCGCAGAGCCTCGCCAGCAGGGCGCCAGGCTGCAATCAGAGGAATCAGTGCGCTGCGAGCCCTGTTGAATGGAAAGTATTATCACCGGCCACAAACGGACACTGTTTCTCCTTAAACAACTCCCTCGATGCTCCATGGGTCCGGCTTCTCTTTCACTCCTATTCCTGTTCCTGTTAACCACCCTCCCTCCCATTGTCCTTCAGTGCCACTTCCCTTGCTATTTCTTTCTCTCTCTCACTGTCATCTCTTTTCCTCTACATTTTTCTAGTCTTCCCTGTGTTCTTTCTAGTTGTCCTTTTCTGTCTGTTTTCAATGTTTGATGAGCTTTTCTGACAGCATCCCTCTTTAGCAGATCCATGCCGATAGTTATTATACAGCTTATCTGGCTCTGCGGTTGTTTATACCTCTTAATTTGACCTCTAGTTTGGAGACTGAATGTTTTTTCCCGGTCGTTTATGCAACTGGCAGGACAGTAAAGCCATGGATGCGCTAAGAGCAATAATATGTAAACTTGCAAGTATTATTGGTTGTGTGTGTTTGTGTTTAGAAGTTAAGCAGTCTTTTTCTAATATAATTATCATGAATACAGTTTTTATTTCAAATTGTGACATTACATGGAATAAGAAGTCACACCATACTGTTTAAGTGAATTGCAAAAAAAAAATGTAAATAAAATATGTAAACTTTTTAAGCATTAGCAGTATATATAGCAGTATAAAGCATTTTTCCAGTATAGTTATACAATTATAAACAGTAATTTAAGACCGATTTTTACCATCTAAATTTGTTCATTTTGATGTTCTGACATGCTAAATATAACACTGTCACTGTAATTTGTGTATCACACTGTTAATTAATGTAGTAAAATTTGCTGCTAATGCTGCTTTTTGAAATTTGTCCCATTCTGATATTCTAGTCATTCTTGAAGACATTGTCACTTTCCAACGACTTTCTGAATACCTCTCTATTCCTGTCCTCAGGCTTCTCTGCGCTTTGCTTTCCACACTCAGCAGAGCCTGCTTATACTGATCATATTTTAAATGGAACACAGCAGCCAACTTTCTCTCTCTCTTTCTCTCTCTCTCTCTCTCTCTCTCTCTCTCTCTCTCTCTCTCTCTCTCTCTCTCTCTCTCTCTCTCTCTCTCTCTCTCTCTCTCTCTCTCTCTCTCTCTCTCTCTCTCTCTCTCTCTCTCTCTCTCTCTCTCTCTCTCTCCAGCATAATTAATACCTTGCATTTACACTGACTTAGATGAACTCCACTTTTTTCTGTCTCCCAAGCCATGATTGCAAAAGGGTTTGAAAAGCTTTATGGAGTTCGAAGAATAACACACTGGTTTGAAAAAAAAAAAAAAAAAAAAAAAAGAGAGAGGGAGCGAGAGAGAACGGGTTGACATCAAAAGCCACAATTAGCTCATTACTTTTACTTGAAGTTTGGAGACCACATAAAATGAAAGGAAAAAGCCATTTCTTTCCTTGCACTCAGTGTTTTTTCGAAGGACGCTAGCAGAGCGGGTTCATAGGAAGGGCTTGTCTAGTAAAAAACTTACAGTATGACCGTTTTTATTATCAAATATGTCCCAATAATCCTTATGGGTGTTGCCTGTTTTTCCCATCTGCCAGCGGCGGTGGCATTTTGCTTCTGTCCTGCTCGTGATTTCACATGATATGCTTTTACATGAGATTTTTTTTCATTTTATAGTCGCAAAACTGTCAAAAAGTGATGTATGTGGAAAAGTCTTTGAGGATGATTCTGGACCTGCTAATTTACATTTATTCTAAGGCCAGTCCACTGTAGTTATTGCTAGAAACCTGGGAAGAAGAACCAGACCTGTCTTAATTGCAGCCACCCTTCCTAGCCGTATCGGGACTGAAGAGCATCCAGCCTTAATCAAAAGTTAACGATTCAGTGTAGGATGTGCCCTGGGCAACGTTAGGGTGCTTCGTTATTGCTAGTGTACGTGGGTAATTTACAGAACGGCCTGAGTCAATGGGAGTTTGCTTTGCTGGCGCTGGTCGGGGGAACACATGTGATGTGCCTGAAAGATCAAAACACACACTTGATGAATGTGAGGGCAGAGCCTGGCAGAGGAGGGGAATGCCCTCTAATCCCGGCTTTGAATCACTGATCAAGGTCGTTCTCAGTTCATTAAATTCTGCTGAGAAGCTCGGCCTGAGTAAGCAGTACACAACGCAGCGTGCACACACACACACACTCACACACACACTCTCAAACACTTCCAAGTCGTTTTCACCTGCCCTTGGACAGACTTTTTGCTTTGATCGTTATGATTTGTGTGAGCAATATAGTTTATAAATTAGTTGTAATATTTACGCTTTGGTTGATTCAAAAAATTCATTACATGATTTTTCCAAAAAAAAAAACATAAAAAAAAAATCCTCATTTTCAGTGAGCCACTTGTTATTAAAGACAATGGGGGTAATTTTACCAAAATGTACAATAGAAGTGAATGAGACCAGTATTTAAAGGAATAACTCAGAACTTTTTAAAACAAATTTGTTAATCTGTTGTTAAAGGTTATGTATTATTTTAGCTGTTAAAGCGATAGTTCACTTAAATCTGTAAATACGATCATTAATTGCTAGCCTTTATCTTGTTCCACACCTGTAAGAGCTTTGTTCATCTTAGGACCACACTTTAAAAGTGCTGTACTTAAGTTTTGGACTAAAGTATAAAAATACCATAATATGTTTTCAGATATTTAAGAAACATGCTAAGTTAGCTTACTGGTAAGTTACTCACCATTGAAAATGTGCATTCTCGGATGTAATGTCTGTATTTGTTTTGATCTGTGTAACCCGCTCACTACCAGTTTACCCAATTGTTTTTCGGCACCACAGGTTGCCAGTTGGAGGAAAATCCATTCCTGTTAGTCTCTTCAATCTGGCAAGCTGCATGTGCATGTTCAAGTCTGAGGAGTGGGGGCCAGACCTAAAAAACCCTCTCCAATATTTTGAATTTGGACAACAACATATCTATAATACATCTTTTTTTTTTTTTTTTTTTTTTATCAATTCCAAGAGCTTTCTGACCCAGCGTAGACAGTAACAGAACTGAAACATTTGATGCCTTATGAAGTTACGAGAATAGTTTTTATTCACAAAGAAAAAAAATCATTCAACTATTTCTTCTCTTCCGGGTAAGGTACGTTGTTGTACTCTCATGGAGACATGGACTATTTTAACAATGCCCTTACTAACTTTCTGAAAGGTTTCAAATTTAATCTTAATTTGTGTTCTGAAGACGAACCAAGGTCTTACGAGTGAAATAATTTATTAAATCTTTTTATGGTTGTTTTAGGTGTTGCATTGTCATCTACAAAAAAGTTGTAAAATTACATACAACTCCTAAGTGATTTTTCACACCGAAATCATGTTTACACACACACACATATATATATATATATATATATATATATATATATATATATATATAATATTGTGTGCATCCTGTGGCTATACTATTGAAACAGTGAGTATTTTAATGTTTACAAATCGGTGCCTTACTGTAATGTACTTTAAATTAATAAGTGCAGTAAATGAGGAACGAGAAATAAATTTTTGTGGTAATTACGCCTCAAATAAAGTCAATTGGGCTTAACTTGTACCGAACCCAGGATATTCTTTTAATGATTTACAAATAAGAGAAAGAATTCACAGGCCTATGTGGCTCTACATGATGGTGAGCGTGCCGAAAGTCATCCATCTATTTTACGCTTGACGTGCTCCACCTTTCCGCCCATCTGTCCGTGGCTGGAGATATGGAGGTGTGGGGGCGGATGGGGTGGAGATACTGGCTGTCACGCAGTTGGGCAAGTGCAGGGCATCTGGCCATGGCCTGAGGACTCAAGCAGATCTTGAGTGTAAAGATCTTGTCATCTCCCGGATGGGTAACCGAGCTTTGAGCGGATGGGGGAAGCCCTCTGTTTGTGTTGAGTTTAATGTGTTCTGCTTGTGCAAATGTGATGAATGTGTAAAGTTAATGTAACATACATGTTGGACCATGCGGCCGTCGTACAGAAAACCAGGCATAAATGAATCCGTAATTAAATAAGTGCATGGATGCTTTGAACGGGGTACATTTATCCCAGCGACCAACTATGATAGGAAGGAGTTTTATCAGCATGAACCCGTTTTTAAAGCACATTTGGAACGAACATGAGTTTACATCAAATCTCTGATCTTCCTGCGGGCGTATGGCAATGGGGGAAGTTGTTTTAAGTGCGGAAATGGCTTAACTTGATTTAACTAACAGCTTCCACATAGCCCGCTGCTTAAGATGCGAGGCTTGCTTAATGCACTGGATTCGAATCAAACCCGGAGTCATATACTGTACAGAAAGAGCGCTGTGTTCACTTGCCATCTCAAGCCCTGCCACTCAAAGTCAATATCCCAGAATGCCTGCCGCACTTAATTTCATTTTCATGTAGTGACAGATGCATTGCGTGTTGATCCACTGGTACTTTTTTTTTTTCATTCTCATGTGATTTGATTTAAATTTTTACAGCACACACACCTCTGTTATGTTTCCCGGGAGATTATTGCCTCCAGAGGGCTGAAGCTACACCAGGCTTATGCATTATGTGAGAATATCACTCACAGATGTAGCCAATGTTAATTACTCATTTATTTTTTATTTTAGTCAGCTTTTGCCATGTGGTGGAAAAATTTTGTAGTTTTTATACATTTTATTATTTTATTTGTTGGATTTTATTTATTGATTTATTGATGAAGAAAAAAGAGAGACAATAATAATTGGAGTTTAAGTGGCACATTCTTCCTGGCTTGTAACTTGTATTATTATTACTTTAATCTTGTATATATGTCTGATTAATCTTGTATTTATTGGATGCATTTGTTTGGGTGATTAAATTAACCCAATTTATTCTCTGTTTTTTTATTATTATTATTATGATTAGATAATAATAACACTTACTATATATTCTCTATATATTTCCCCTCTAAAAACATTGTAGGTTTAGTGAAAATGTGATCATAATATGCATCTTTTGCCATTATTGACAACATCGAAATGCAGGTTTTGCTTTTCTTACAGCAGCAGTTCCCTAGCGAGGTCTTTGACCCCGTAGTACATGAGTCTGGCAAGAGAGTCTGGTTTAAAAAAAGAGAACGAGTACGATGGAAGAGGAAATTTGTTTCCCTCAGGAGCGGAAGCAGAGAAAGCCTAGACAGTTCTTTTGCCCCCCAGAGCCACATCTGTATGGTGTCTTGGCAAGGGTCTCCATCACATTGCCTCTACCTGGCTATCCATGATCTTACATATCACAGCCAGCTCTTTTATTCTGAGAGAGAGAGAGAGAGAGTGAAGTAATGTTACTGGCGTTGCTGGCCTGTCATCTTGTTTTACGTTTTGGCAGACTGTGCCATGACGCATGGCCTTGCATCTCATTACAGCCGGAGTCTGGGGCTCGTCTCTCTAATCAGCGGCTCTGCTTATGTCTTTGGTGTCGGACCTGGGGAGAGCAGCGCCGGTCCATGTTTTCAATAAAATCCCTTCCATGGGAGCTTTTCCTCGGCTGAATGAAAGACTCAGTGTGCCACAGGGCATGAACTGAGGCAAAAATGAAAGTTCTCTACCCTCTTGTTGTTTAAGACTACAAGAATAACACTAAAAGAGACGTTTAGCGGAATGTCTAAGCTGCACTTTTCCATACAATGCTGAGCTCCAAAAAGATCATCATAAACACAGTAAACATTGTTCATCAATGAAAATTGAAACAGCTATGGTTACTGGTAATTTTTTTTATGGAAAAGAGCAGCTTGGGCATTTTGCTGTAAAAAGTGCAGTCATTGTTGAAAAGATGATCTATTCATTAGATGATCTATTAAATTGTTTAAGCAGTTGTTTTGAACAGCTCGTCGCTTTTTTTCCCACATCCTTGAGACAGTTTGGACATTTTGTCTGTCTGCCAGCTCATCTAGCGTGATTTTAATAATTCATTTGTTTAGTTTTTTTTCGGCTTGCAGCTTTTTTTTGTGATGAATAAAGGCAGTGAAAATAACAGGGGAAAGTAAACAGTGCACATTGACGGTTATGTGACTTAGCAGCAGTGAAATATTTCCATAAACTTGACTGCAGAGATTTATAGTCGGTCAGTTTTCATAGCGCTCTAATTTATTGTAAAACCGTGCCTAGATACTACTATTTGCACTTTTAATTCAAATTTACTGCATTTTAAGCATCTGTAGGGAGGGCATGAATGCAGTTGGATGCCAATAATGACCATATTGCCCGTTAAACAAATGGGGTTGCCGTTGGTTAAATCTATTTCAGCAAATTAGCTGGAAACGGACAACCGTAAACAGCTGTTGAACTCAGGCGTCTGTGTGTCCCTCCCGCTCGTGTGTTTGCGTGAATGTGTGTGAAGGAGAGGAAGAGGGGGAGAGGAGACTCATTGTATTGTACTGACCCGGTTTTGTCCCACAGGCTTAACCCCTGCTCCTCTCTAGATTAATTTTGCATGTGTTTGTGCTTTATGGTGAGGCGTGGGATGAGGGGATTTACCCTGTTTGACACCTCCTCAAATACAGTGTGGGGATTGTCTTCACATTGTGCTTGCAGGATTGTCTGTCGCCTTCTGATTATGAGGGGAAAGGGGGAAGGGTCCGTGATGGTCCAGGTGGCCGTGGCAGGGTCAGTCAATCCAAGGGGTCTCTCTCACACCATCTTTCCATCCATCTATCTGTCTGGATGTTGGTTTTACGGCTATTGATTCAAACACCCGGCATCTGTGATGTGATCTGTTACAGGAAACCTGGTTACAACAGTCATTACTGGTCACTACTGTAGAGTTCCATTTAAAAATTAATAATTAAATAATAATAATAATAGTAATGTTCTACATTAAAACCTTATCAAAAATGTATTTTAAACGTCTTTTAAAATGTCATTATATTAAACAGTGCAGTATTGTTCATATTATTATTATTATTATTATTATTGTTGTTATAAGTAGTAGTGATAATAGCAATGTTTTGTCAAATGTTATGTCAAAAGAAATAACTGCAGTTTTTAATTTATATAACAAACAATTATCATCATCACCATCATCATCATCATCATCATCATCACCATTATTATCATTATTAATTTTAATAGCATAAATTTTGTGCTTTAAAACAAATTTACTAAAAACATATCTTGTTGATATCAATAATACAATATATTGTGTTGTATTAGAAATTAATACACAAATAAATATTAGCAATGAATTGTTGTAATTTCAATAAATTAATGTTTTGTACATAATCTATTGATATTAGACACTATACTTAATTGTTTTGATAATGATTTTATTACTGTTATTATTATTATTATTATTATTATTATTATTGATGAATTGTATTGCATTTTAAATAAATAGTTTATTTTAGACAATGCAGCACTCACTGCTGATTTAAATAGTATTATCAAAAATAGTCATCAGCAAAGCAATAACAGAAGCAACAACAACAATAATAACAATAATGATAATAATAATAATTAGTATTAACATAATATTGAATATTTGTATTAAATTGTACTATACGTGTTGATATTATTTTAGCATTACTATGATCAGTAATAATAATAATAATAATAACATTGTGTATTGTGTTGTATTTCTAATGAATAAATACAAATTTGTTTTGGTCGACATCATAACACACATGGTACATTTCACCCTGATCTGTGTTCATCTCACAGCTGTACTGACTCTTAATCTCTGAGCTTGATTAACCCATCGGCTCTGCGTTGCTCTGCCTGCAGCCGGCCCACTGGGGCTCAGACTGATTTAGCCACATTGATGGCACTGTGCCCAGCTTCAGCTTTAGAAAGACCCCCTTAGCCTGGTCCACTGCTGAGAGTTTGCTTAAACACATATGAATGGGGTGGCATAGCACGTGCAGTACAGGAAGAATGAGTCATACCCTGTTCAGAACATAACCACCAACTTTTCAAAATTTCACAAATGTTTACTTGCCCTGGAGGTACTCTACGGGTGAGAGATGAGAGCACGCCTGGTCCCGACCCATGAGACGCAACCGGAATGAGAACACGGCAAAGTACTGAAAGAAAACTTCCCTTATGTTCCCCCTTTGGACTGGTAACCCCTTGTTCCTTGGCTGCTCCAGTCACTGGTTGATATTTTCAGCAGGGTGTTTCTTCTCTGCTGGGCTGGTGAAGATTTTGCACATTTTAGATTTATGCAGTGCTTAGTGTTTCCTGCCCTCACCCCAGCCACACTCCTCCGTGTAGCTGCATATCAAACAGGCCGGAGATATTTATATCGTGGTCTCTGAGCCCGAGGCAGAGGCCCTGCTACTCTACTTCTAGAAGAGAGCAGCTTTGACTCCTCAAAAACCAGTGGAACCAGATATCGAGAGGTAATTCTGGTACTAAATTCCTCTACAATTTTTATGAAGAAAATACTACTTTGTTTTTTCCCCCTTATTTTTTTTTTTTTTTTTTTTAAAGTGTAGTACCCAGGTATACAATAGTTTGACATGTCACATACATTTTTGACAGCCTCCTCCATGCTTGATTTAAATATGTTATCTAGTAACACATCCTATCCACATCCATTTGTTATGCAATTAAAGGGATAGTTCACCCTAAAAAATAAATAAATAAATAATTACTCAAATCGTTCCAAACCCTTAAGACCTTCCTTCATCTTCTGTACACAAATTGCATTTTTTTCGATTAAATCTGAGAGCTTTTTGCTCCTGCATAGACAGCAATGCAACTGACATGTTCAAAGCCAAGAAAGGTAGTAAAGAAATTAAAATAATCCATATGACGTCAGGGGTAAAACCTTAATTGTAAAATAAGAATTAGTTTTATTGCCAGGTATATTTACTCATACAAGGAATTTGTTTTAGTGGCAAAAGAGACTCAGATTATAAAAAGAATATCATCCAAACGTGCAAAATAGCAAAAACACAATATGCAGAATATACTGTTTTGTACGTACTGGTATGTTCCGTACAAATTTTATTGTCAAATGTTCATGATGAAGATGGCCTTAGTGCAGAAGCTGGCCATTCTGGTCAAAATAAATACATATTCAACCATTTCTTCCCAACAGAACCATGACGCATACTTGTCATCCATTACAGTTAAACCACTGATGTCACATGGATTATTTTAATGATGTCTTTACTACCTTTCTGGGCCTTGAATGTGTCAGTTGTGTTGCTGTTTATGTAGATTCAGAAAGCTCTCAGGTTTCATCACAATTATCTTCCTTTGTTTTCCAAAGATAAATATAGGTCTCTTATGGTTTTGGAACGGCGTGAAGGTGAGTAGTTTATGGCGCAGTTTTCAACTAGGAACAAAATGTTAGAGAAAGAACATACCCCAGCATATTATTTTAGATGAATAGTATGCACATTGACTGACGGCATCTTACAAACATCATTTCTGGCCTCGTGAGGAGCAGCACCTAAGCTGAGAGAACAGTTCACCTGAAGGTCATGACGGCCTTATTTTCTTTTAATTGAGTTAAGATGGCCAAATAAATGGTCTGCAGACTAGCACAATCATTACCCTCAGTCAGCATCTACACACACACACACACACACACACACGGCCACTCACACACCACTTACTCGCTTTCACTGTTCTGACAAGTGGAACGAGCAACAGTCAAACACACATGTTTCTCTTGTGTTTTAAACACATACTTCTAGCCTTCGTCTTATTTTATCCCATTGTGCTTTTTCTTTGATGTTCAGTGAATCTTCACGGCGGTTTACCTCACATCTTTGCTGGCTTTTTCCCGGGATTCTATCGCTAGTGTTAATGTTAATGTCTGTGTTCACCGCTAATGTCTTTAACGTACAGCGAGCAGTCCAGCCGCGGTGTGACTCTAATAAGCTAATAGCACAGTCTCTTGACAGGTCCATGAGAGTTCATACATTAAATGGATAAGCGCTGCCTTTTCTTCCCGATGTGCATTTCTTTCCCACACCACATAGTCTCACTCAGGAACAGTGCTGGGGGACGATACTATCAAAAGAAACGTGTTGTAATATTGAGGTTTTTTATGTTGCTTTACTTAATAATTACTTAATAAACTTAAAAGTAATAATGTTTTTAAGTTATGTTATTTTACTACATTTTTACACATATATGCATACAGTGTGTGTATATATTTTTGTTAGTTTTTTTGTTGAATTACAAAATATATATTTTATATATAAAAAAACACATTAACTTTAATTTTTATATATTTTTAAGTAAAAATCTATTTCATCTTGGGAATTTAAAGGTTTCAATGGAATTTGTTAAAGTAACCATTCTTATTTATTTTACAGAGGTGATACGGTATTTAACAAATACATTTCTTTGCTCATTACTTAAAATGAAAAAATAATTAATTATAACTTCAGCATTACCCCCAACACTGCTCAGGAACGATGGGATAACTTGCACGCTTGTTAAAGTGTCCACCCGACATTAAACACACGCTTGTTTTTTCTTTCCTTTCTTCCTTTGTGTTTTTTTTTCTCTGCAGGTATATCCTAAAGGACGCTCTTACTGCCGGTTTTCATTTCCGCCTTTCCCTTTTATTATCAGTTATTATTGTTTCTGCCCTCTTTTTTTAAGCATGCACAACCAATCCATCACTCCTCCCCTTTCATCCTCCGTTCCTCCCTTCATTTCCTTCATTGATTTACCATCAATATGTGTGAGAGTGAAGAAGAAAGGAGAGGAGTGGAGAGAGGAGAGGCCGGGAGAGAGGAGGGCAGCCCAGCACAACACCCCAGCCACCGGTGCACATGGGGCGCTAGTGCAAAATATGGATCAGAAAGCAACTAATGGCCGCCGTGTAACAAACACTTACCTACAATGCCAGCTGGCTCATTTTTTTGCACCCCTTTTGGACTTTTCGGACTAAAAGTTGACCTCAGAAAAGGAGTATTGCACAATGCCGAATTCAGGGCTGTGCCACAAAGTAGGTGGCAACAAGTCATGATTTTACTGTGTTCAAATATAGCACAAACAGATCGGTCTTCATTAGTAAATGAGTTGGTCTGATAGTATTAAAAGCACAAAAAGCCAAAAATGTGATTCCATTAGCTCCCTCGATCTGGTAACATTTATCATCTATAGAGGAGTTTCGACTGTGTGCCATGGATGCTAAGCTATATGAATGTTCTGAAATATACAGCAATATTAAAAAAAAAAAGATAGATAGATAGAAAGAAAGAAAGAAAATGCTTTAGAATAGTAAAATCAAGTCGTGAAAAACTGGTTGAATTTCATTACTGCAGTTGTTTAATATGTTCATGTTATCCAGTGTCTGAAGCTCAGATCTAACAGTGTCCTAACCGGAGCAACACCGTACAGTGACAAGGAATTTCTCCTTTTTTAAATTGTTTTTATCCTTACCTGTTTTCTGCTTCAGTGCCTGCAAAAATTACATTTCGTAATGTTTCTAAAAACTGTCTTCTGCTCAACAAGTGCTGCATTTATTAGATCAAAAGTGCAGTACTGTTATGGAAAATTATTAACATTTAAAGTAACGATTGTCTTTTTAAATATGTCTTAATTCTTAATTTTTCGCAGGCCGTAACTCTACAGTGTCACATGATCCTTCAGAAATTATTCTAAATTAAATTATTTTATTTATTTGTGTGTGTGTGTGTAAACAATAATATTGAAACTTTTTTTTTCATGTTTTAATTGACAGTTTAAAGCATTTATTTGAAATATAAAGGATTATGTCACTTTCGATCAAGATAATGCGTCTTCACTAAATAAAAGCATCAATATCTTTTAAAAAACCTCCTTTCTGACCCCAAACATTTGACCAGGAGTCTTACTTTTCTTAATTTACAATACTATTATTTTCTTTGCGATTTTAATTCTGCTTCCTTACATTCAAACTCAAAACTGCAGTTTCTGAAGTTGCCATTTTTGCATTTGGTGTGGAGAGACAAATTGCTTCTCACCGGTTAGTACGCAGTGTTTTTCTAGCTTTTTACCAAAAAGCCACAATGAACCACTGGTTATAGCTTAGACTTTGCAGTTTGTAACACAAAATCCCAGTATTGCTGTTCAAGATGTAAAGAATATTAGTTGAAATATTAGTAAAAAAAAAAAAAAAAACCCTGGCCATGTTTGCTCTGTTCTGTGATGTTAATAATGCCATGTCTAGGACTGGCGGAGTTGTGTCTATATTCGGCAAGAGTCTAGAAAAAACAAATAAAATATTGAAATATTTATGCTCAGAAATGTTTCTTCTTTCTGCTTTTGTGCACCAACTATCCATTTATCTCGGCATGTTTGGAGTGCACAAGTTGTTTTGTACATACACGATCAGCTTGTTGGAACACCACCTGTGATTCTGGAATAGATTTTGGATGAATCTTGCGTCTAACAGACCTCACTGGCTTTATGTGTGCACCCGTGTGTAAGATACACAACAGTAGGACTGAAAAATCGGATGTGTTTGTATGTGTGTACTGCATTTTTAATGAATGGAGACTCGCCATGTTTAAACTTTGTAATCATCTGCAGGATATTGGCAGGCTGTTGTAACTTTGTGCTGTACGTAAATTGTACTGTACCAAGTGTTCTTGTATTTCTGTATCCCCTGAAATCACTAAAGTAATTCATAGAAGGTGGAAAAAGAACAAAATCAGCAAATGCTTCTAGACATAATTATAAGTTAGCATCAACATTTACATGGATGAGCAGAATAGGAGTACATTTTTTACCCAGCAATTAAAGGAAAGTTCACCTAAAAATGAATATTTTGTGATTATTTACTCGCCATGTATGACTGACCTTGACTCACTTTTGTAAAAAACAGAAGAACGTATTTTGAAAATTTTTAGTCCACTTTGCAATGATTTTCAAATTATTATTTTTTTTTTCTAGTTCTGTCCTGTCAAATGATTAATCATGATTAATGACATCCAAAATAGGTTTTTGTTTACCTAACATATCTTTGCGCAGTGTACATTTATTATGTATAAATACATAAAAACACACACATTTTTATATTGACTTGTTTACATGTATATTTTTGTTTATATAACTTGTTTATATAACTATATAAATATATTTAATATACAAATATTACATAATTATGTGATAAAAAAAAATGATTACAGATTTTTCAATTTGGATGAACAACTCCTTTAATGCCAGGAGTTAATGACAGACTAGAAGTGTACAGAATAAAGCCCAACTGTGAATGTGAACTTTTGTTCGCAAAATTGTACATGAGCGGGAAGCAGAAATGGGCAGCATGTGATTGTGGATTGCTGTGAGGATGGATCTCCTCCAGCTGCTCTCTACCTCCGGTCAGCCTTCCTCTCACCAGCCCATGCCCTGTCCAGCTCCATTCGTGACCGCGGTGTTCAGAAGCTGCCATTTGTTTAGATAAGCCTTTGATACCGAATTTTATACTTCTTGGCTTCACATGACGGTGAAATCCACTTTAACTCTTTCACGCCGCACCGCTGTGCTTTGTAATCAGCTGCGACGATTATATGATTGAAAATACGCTCTGATCGCTCCCTGTGTTTATTTTGGAGCGTGATACTTGGCCAAAAACAATACCAGTCAAAACAAAGCAGGGGTTATGTGGACTCGCAGTAATTTGCGCTGTCTGTGAAGAGGTTTTTGCCTCCCTTTGAAGTGTCCGGTGCCCAAATTACAGTGCTGCCATAATGAAGTATTACCATGCAATTACCCAGCGGTGCGCTACACACAGCAGCCGAGCAGAGAAAGTGCTGAGAATAGTGTGTGTGTGTGTGTGTTGCAATGCCACGCTGTGAACAGGGCTGCTTGGCTCTACAGTAGGCGGCCTTCACCTGAGGTGGCCGGGCCTGATGAATTATGAAGCGCCAGCAGCTTCATCAATACTGCAACGACAGCGCAAAATATGCAGCTTATTGGCATCAGCCGACGCGTTAACAGCCAATGTATTTTTAATTAACGCCGAGCCTTCCTGCTTCGTTTGACGGCTGCCGTAAACATGACGGTGGTTGGTGACAGCTATTTCTGGTGTGCAGGTAGCACAAAGGCTTTAAAATTTTCACTAACCGAGACGCCCGCCGCTTAGACCCTTGGGCTGCTTTCTTCTTGTCTTGAAAAAGAAAAAAGACGCGCAACCCAGGTCAACACAACATTACGTGCCAGCCATTCAGAGAAGGTTTTTAATTTGTTACCGCTCGCTTCAAGTTTGGGGAGTCGTATTATTCAGGCTTCCATAGAAACCAAAGTTACACATCATTGGCAGCTGAGTCCGTGAAGAAAGAGGAGGTCGACTCCTCCCTGTTACAGACGCCTTGATTAAAACCAACACGAGAGAGAGAGAGAGAGAGAGAAAAGAGAGAGTGATGAGACAAACCACATGCTTAGTGACTCATACACACCAGGCCGGCAGCAGATGCATGCTCCGCGATCTCTAATCAAATCTCGCTTTAGTACATCGTGGAAGCATTCGGAGACACAAATTCGCTCTTTATGTCAGTAGCGGAGGTTTTCTGAAGCCGAATCACCTCGCTCACACTTACCTCAGCGCTCCAAACCGGTCACAGACTCCTGCTCTCGGACGCTCGGGGTCAGTCGCGGCTGAAATGAGAACCAGCGACGGGCGCGGGGTCAGCAGCTGGTGGAGGATATGGCAATCATTTACAAAAATATGCTTTCCCAAGCCCACAAAAACAAAAGCCCCAAACTCAACAGCTGGGAAGGGTTGGGAGTAGCCCCAAGGCTGGCAAGTTCCCTTCCAGATGGAGAGGTTAGGCCGAGGCTAGCCAGGCAGCTTCACTTAAACTTCCGATTCCCATTAGGCACAGAGAAGATTGCAGGGGAAGGGAAGAGGAAGAAAAGCAATGAGCATGACTGCTCTGTTTTTTCGCCCCGCTTAATCAAATAAAGCAGGAAGCTTCCGAGACGGAAGAATTGTGTTTATTGATACTTATGCATACTCGCAGTTTGTTTGTTTTCAAAATCCTCTATCTTGCTGTGTGATATTGGTGCGTGCGGTTAGCCAGTCCTCTCCTTTTGTGTGTGTAAATCTTTTTTTCCGCAAGAGTTACATCTTCGCTTTTTTATAATGTTATTATTAATAGTACATTTAAAAAAATTGAACCGCTGGGAAATTTCACGAAACCCATTCAACTTCGAGTTAATAGCCAGGCCATGTCAAATAACGAATGAAACAGGTCTTAAATAAGAATTGATGACCTACTCTCGGTCTTCAGTTGATCTGACACCCCACGCAGCACAGAAGTAACGGGGTCCTGGTGTGGATATTAAGTTACCACCGGCTCGACTCTTTTGAAATGTGCAATTGCCGTCTTAAAGGAGCTCCAGAACCCGATGAAGACGGCCCCTTAATAAGAGTAATGTACACACCAAAGCCTCAGGAATAGATCCACGGCACGTAATGCGTATCTCGTGTGAGCCGGTGTCAGGATCTAGTGGCTAGAGAAAGACACAAGGGGAAGTTGACACGGGGTCCGCACAACCTGGCAACCTTTTGAAAGAGTACATGTGATATTCATTGAGAAAGACGGGAAAGAAGGCCGGGCTGCTGATGTATTAAGCTCTATGAGGTCTGATGGGAATTAATCAATGAAACGGCAAAGGCCTGAGCCAAGTTTGTACCGCTCTTTCAAGCCCCCCAGCAAATGTCATATTCATTTTTTTTACAGAAATATGGAAAAACTCAGTTTAAAGCCTGTCTGAAAAAGTAATAGTGTGTTTTGTTTAGAAATGAAACAGCTCTTCAAGTCATTTTTTTTAAATGCACACTTTCTGTATGAAGGCAGTGGCTTAGTTATTATTATGAAATGTGGATTTGATTTTAATGCACATGTGTAAAAGCTATTGAAATCGGATCTGATCTCACTGAAGACATTACCATCACCTCAACTGGCTGTTTTTGGATATGATCCCATATATATTAATGATCTGAAGTGAGTGATGACTGTGCAGGATGCTATTACACATTACGCAGAAATATTTGGAGATTTATTTTGTGCCGCTGTTTGTCTCATTTTGGCTTTGTATGTTTTTCCTGAGCGTGTAAGGTAATCCGGCACCTCCTTAAGTCGACAACCATCGACCCCTTCGGGCTCTAAACACACCAGCAGAGCTGAGGGGTCATGACCTTAGGGCCTGGTGAGGTCAGGGTGGCGGACAGCAGGGGCAGCCATCACAGGCCCATTACTGCAGGAAATTGGAAACACTGACCCAGCTCAGACACGGGCAGCATGCGCTCTGACGCCATTTGTAGCGCCTAATTGTGCCATAATTAAGATGAACTTAGAGGGGGGATGGGAGTGGTGCTGGAAGGAGAAGCAGACAGGAAAGAGGAAAGCTATCATCACATTTCACATGCACGCGTTCGCTCTGTGTTAGCCTGTGTTATTTTAATATTTGGCTGCGCATTTAATCACACTCTTTAGATTTAGTGTCAGGATTTAGTAATGTTTTGTTGTTGTCATATTTCATTATGTTGATAATGCCCTTTATGTTTGTTTAAAGTAGTGGTTCTAAACAGGTTTGGCTTCGTAATGAAGATTTTTGAATCAATTGTCAATACAATAACAAAATTGTCAGTGAAATCAACCATTGTAACAATTGTAAAGACAATAATGTAGCGTATGAAACACATTGTGAAAACACAAAACGGGTCGATCCCTTTACTGATGTGTAGGAGGTATTTTTATTTACTTTTGTTTAGGAACATCAATTCCAATCGTTTCTGCGTTCTACAATTTGATTTTGCTGCAAGTAAATGCATTTGATTGGATGTGTTGCCTTTTCCTCCGTTTTAAAGTTTGGAAGCATATTTATTTGCCATGATAATGATTATTTGTCTTCATCTTTGGGTTGCGACCCACCAATTTGAGAACCGCTGATTTAAAGGACAATTTTGGACATGTATTACATGAACAAAAGGGGAAACATCGCAGAGTTTAGCTGTGTGGTTTGCAATTTTGCCATCAACTTATATTACATAAAACAGGCCTGCGACCGCAGCATTGCAATCCTGTGTAACTCAAGACCGTGAGTTCTGGGGCCACCGATCTTTCCCCATTTGCATGTTTGAAACGACAGGGCCTCACCTTTTAATGAAAGAAAGCAGCTCCCCTCCATGTTCATTTCAGCCATGTTGAATTAGAATAAAGAGTTCTGCGCTTTCTCAGTCAGACTCCCATTCGCACAGTTTTCACCACTTAAAACCTGCCCTCTTATGCTCTGCTCAAACCAAACCCCCAATCAGAGTCAGATGAAATTGGATGTTCATTTAAGCATGGATTGGAGAGGTCAGATATGCTGTTTTGTTTACGTGTGTTTGTGTGTCAGACAGAAACGAAGGGCAGTCATTGGCCTCTTCAGACCGGGCCGCCTTGTAAACAGACACCTACTGGCAGCTGGGCACTTGGCAACCGGACAGACTTGCGTGTAGAGAAGGACACTGACCCCACCGTCTTAACTGTCTCCACCCACCCACCCACACACACACACACACACACACTCTCTGTGCTACTCCTTCCTGTGGCTCGGCCGTGACTCGTCCCGACTCCCACAGTGACAGACAGCGGTGTGTTTACTGGCTTTCCGGAAACCTCGACAGGAAGAGCCTATCTCTCCACTTCCAAATTTTTATTTTTAAATCAACACTTTGTATCGTTTATTTGTACCCAACAACAAGTCAGCGTGATTTATTTTGCTGTAATCTAAAGCGAGCGTCTCCATTTCCTAAAATAAAGCGCTGGAAATGCCTGGAAGAATGTAAACTGAATGCTGGAGAAATTATACAAATACAGATAGCAGCGAGCTCTTAGTCAAAATGTTTTCTCTGAAGTGCGCTGGGGGAGCCTCTCGAAGCTTGCCAGGAAAACACTCAAACTTATCTTTCTTCCTCTAAGCTCTTGTTGGAGACCTGTTCCTGGAGTGAGAGCTCAAGTACTTGTTTTAACAGCTAAACATGCTTTTATCTAACACATCAGCTTTTATCCTTGCGACGAGGATGACATGTGTAATATAATTATATGATCAAGCATATATATATATATGTGTGTGTGTGTGTGTATATATATATATATATATATATATATATATATATATATATATATATATATATAATAAATTCTTTAGTAATTAATTTGAAATAAATTATGTTGAGTTGGACATTTTATGCTTATTGTGGGTTTTTTTTGTTTTTTTGATAGCATGTTATTTATTTTAATAATTATTTTTATTATTTTAAAACATGTTACATATATTTTTGCAATTGTTTTATATTTTTAGATTTATTACTTAAAAATAAAATGTTATTTTAAATAAATGAATGCATTTATTTATTTATTATTATTAATTTATTGTTTTCATTTTATTCTTTAATTTAATTTTTACTTAAAATATAGTTTTTATATTTATTTTATTTTTTTATACAAATGTTTAACGCAACTTTTTTATTTTGTTAAAATTAAAGGTATTATTTTTAGTCTGTAGGTTTGACAGTTTTGTTTACTAGCCAGTGTGCACATTTGAGGAAGCGCGGCAGCTGCGTGTTTGTGGTATAAATCTGCATCGCTCTGTCTCGTCTCTTCTCTAATTATTCATCGAGAGAACTGTTAATATCCTGCATGTGGTTTTTCCCTTCTCCGCTCTCGCTGTCCTACTCTCTGATCATCACTCCTAAACAAGCTTCGCTTTATCATCACTGCCAACACTTCTCTAATGAAGGCCTGTATGCAATCACCAAAACACACCAGAGGCTCGCAAATTACAGCCCGTTTGTTCCCGCAGCCTAATGCCGGGCCGTCCCTCACCCCCCCCACCCTTTAGACTTTTCAATCCGGCTAAAATTAGGGCCCCCGGCCTACCAGCAGCCCATGATTACCATGTTGTTTCTCCATTTCCATGATGGATTTCGGTGTAGGTTTAGTGTTAAAATGAGGGTTGGATCTTCAGCGGAACATCAGGATCTCGGTGCAGCTTTGAAGGAGGAGAGGACAATTATTAAATCCGCATGGCCAGCTCTCTTCCAAGGTTGCGTTCCTTCATACTGCAACCCCCTCTAATACCCTAACATCCACTTAACCTAAAACGCCTCGCTGTCTCCTCCAACTGTCCACCCTGTCTGACCAGAGGGAGACACATGTTTACTTCAGCTACTTGTGTTAAATGTCACGCACATTGAGGCGATCTCTGTCTGTCTGTGTTTCTCTCTTACACACACACACACTTGGGCCCACTGAGGGCATAAGTGGCTGTCTCTTATCACCAAGTATGTGAAAAATGTGTAATGCGGGCAGAGCTGAATTTGATTAAAGTGAGGAAGTTTACAGAGGAGGTAAAGTTTGATGAGCAGGCCTGGCAAAGTGGCACAATGATTAAATTGGTTTTTTCGCTCCAGGCACGCAAAGAGAGGTTTTTTTTTTTTTTTTTTTTTTTTTGGCCTAGCGAAGGGCTTTTAATGTGAGAGTTTAGCACATGACTGATTTAATCATAATAACATGTGGTCTGTTCTGTTTCAGTTGATTAACTTAATTGTTATTCCACAAGTGTTTTTAAAGGCTTTTTAGATGGATGTCATTCTAAGAGCATGTGAGCAAAGATTTAAAACTGGTGTTATTGAACTTTAATGTATCTGATGAAAGTAAATGATCAAGCACTGGTAGCATGCTTCAGAAAACAGTCTGGCTCTATGTAATGAAGTGTGACCAAAACATTATAGTTTCCTTGTTCATTTATGTAACTTTAGTTATTTATATATACATATAGTGTGTGTTAATATAATTTAATTATAATGTTATTATATTATTATAATGATATTTTTCTTATTCAAATTCATTACATTCATTTATAAATGTAATTATATTGTTTAATTTTATTAGTTATTCTATTCAGTTTCGTAATACGTTTTTTTTTTTTTTTTTTTTTTTTTTTTTAGAAATGCTAGATGTGTGTGTTTTGCGTATAGCATTATGTTTTTACAAGCCATTGTTATGCTTTATTTTATTTATATAATTTTTATTTTATTTTATTTGGCACATTTTTCATCCGAACTAAATATTTTAACAAAATCGTGCAAATGGTGCATTTATAGAAATTCAAAATAAAAATCCAGATACCAATACCAAGTACGTGCGAGTCAACAAAAGAATAATGTTGGAGTTCCAGCCTCAGTGTACATTCTCTGTGTCCATTATATATTACGAAAGCCCGGCACCCTGTAAAACGATATGTATAACAGGCCTCTCAGACCAAGGCTCCGTCGAGTGTAAATATTTGGAGTGTTGAGAGTCAGAGCAGTCACTGTTACAGTCAGAAGGCCCTTGAACTATTCGTCTCTCATGCCTGGTGGCGAGAGGGATGTACCACTCCGTCTGCCGGTTCGCTCTGTGTTCCTTCTTTGACCTCTGGAGCCAGACACTCGGGGTCCTCAGTCACTCCTCAGTCTGACGTCTATGGCGGGCGAGCAACTGGACAAAGTCAGTGTTGTATTGGGGAATGCTGGTGATTGTGAATGAGACTAAAGGGGCAGGGAGGGCCGGGGTTGTTGTTGTGCTTCAGGGCTGAGCTGAACTTCCTTTAGAGGTGTAAAGGATAAAAAATCGCTGGGAATGGGGTGAGCGTGAGGCGACGACGGAGATGAGTGTCTGAGCCCGGCTCTAGTTTTCATTTCGCCACCTTAACCCAACTCAAGAAGCATAACCTTTTCATTAATATGCTTTGTAGTATGCTTGTAAGGGTTTCTTTGCCTCTTAAAACAATACCATTAAAATATTCCTATTTATACATGTATTTATTTATTCATTGTTATTAGTATTGCAAAGTTTGCCAGAAATGCACGACTGTTTTTTAGCTTCAGCATTGACTGCCCCCACTTTCCCCCCGTCATTATTTTAATAAAGTGTCATTACCGCAATTATTGAGGCGATTAGCTTGTTAGAAGACCATCCATCAGAGAACAACAAAAAACAAGTGAGTTCACGGTCAGCAGACGCAAATGTCAGGTCACAGTGTGGCCAAAGGAGGCGTTATCTGAAAACACCCTGTGTGTCTTATTACCGGGGGTTGCCGCCCCCATTCGAATTTCATTATGGCTTTAAAACAGGGGCTCAAAGTTTATAAGAGCTGCCGTTAAATGTTTGTTTTCTGCGAATCTTTGCGGGGGTGCGTTTGAGGGGCCTTTGTGCAATGTGACAAAAAGAAAACTGAACTGGGCTGGCTTTGTTCCTGTGCGGCATTGCAAAATATGATTTGAGACGAGGACCCCAGGCCCATTCTTTCAATGGGCAGTTTTTATTTTCTGCCAGCATTCTAATCAGCGCTGGGCCCTTGAGTTGAAGCATTAACATAAAGCCACACTGTTCGCCCAGAGTCACTTCTGTCTTGTAGGCGCAAGAAAGGAATTTAGGGATCTGTCATCTGCCAGATATTAGACTCCCCATCTCACTCCCCACATCTCCCCAAGCAGATTCCTCCTCTTTTTTTTTTCTTTTTTTTTTCTTGATTGACCTCTTTGTGTGCATTGCTTACCTCTGTGGCATCTTGCTCATCTGACTTTGGCAGTCAGATTTATAACAATTTATATCAGTCCCTCCATTGGCAGCAAATATGACACTGCATGGTCCAAGTGAACCCAATAAGACCTATATATGTATATTTTTTGTATAGTATGTTATATTATTTATGAAAGAAACAATGTTAGGAATGCAAAGCAGATTTAAGAAGTTGCTATGTAGAGTATAAATGTATTTTTAGTGCTTTCAAACGACTCATCGTAATTAAGCGCTTCCGAAAGATCTGTAGTTTATATATGAAATATATTTATGTATAATAAAAAATGTAAATGTTTTCAGAATATATATAGTGTGTGTGTAAAGGACACAGACATATTATGTAAACAAACTTATTTTTGTTCAATTGCTATTCTTTTGAAACACTAGTATTTGAATGTTTTAAAAGGAAATGTTTTAAAGTAAATCAGCATTTAAAGCATTTATCATGTATATTTGCTACTGGCATCAACTACTATATATTGGTCAGAAATTTTAATGTAAACTACTGTTCAAAGATTTGTGATAATTATAAGAAATTACAGTAAGTATTTTCACAAACACATTAGGCAACTGTTCTGCACTGATAGTAATCTGAAATGATTTTCGAGCAGCAAATAAGCATATAAGACTGAAAATTCAGATTTTCTATCACATGAATAATTATTTAAAAATTGTAATATTACACAAAATGGCTCCCTTTAATGTATTTTTTGCCAAAAGCAACATTGGAACTTTTGAACATCAGTGTGCAACCTCATCAATATCATCTGCAATAAGTGGATAAATGTTCATAATTATAAAACGCCTATTCTGCAGCTTTCGTAAAGGCAGCTGACAGGAGGAAAGCAGAGCACCCACGTGATCATGTCCTTTTGCGTATCCTTATTTAACACGAAAACTTAATGGTTTGGGCCGAGAAGGCTTCTGATGAGTTCACCAGAGCTGTGTGCACGATTCATCAAGAGAGACGTTCTCATCTTCTTGGCAAAAGATATGGAGATTGAACAGGACAAGCCATTAAGTTTTCACCAGCCCGCCTCACCCAGGGCTCCCTAACTCCCCATTGCTCTACGGGACAGAGGAGTGTTCAGGGTGTCACGCTAGAGAGCTTGAGGCAGTATACCACACTTCCTACTGCTTTCCGTTCTCAATTTTTCTTTCTAAAGCACGCTTTCTGAAGCAAAAGCTGTTTATAGGTTGTGTCGAGGGAGCTGCTTTGCAGATAAATGACAGGGTTTGGGGGAGCAACGTTTACCCAAGTATCTTTCTTTGGCAGTAATGAGAAGGAAGTGTTAAGGCCTTGACCATGCCAGCCCTGCCACGCTGCTTTCTGGACCCAGCACTTTGTTTACTTTAGCGCAACATTAGCTTCGGTCTCTGTATTACAGATCTCACACGAGGAGTAGCGTTTGCGGCTGTACTGGGAGATTTGTTCAAATTAGACCTCTAGAGATCATATAACCTAAGTGGAAACAAATGTTGCCACTTTTCCAAATCATCGTCCTCCGTAGCGGACGGGATGGGGGGCACTGTGTGAGAGCCAAAGCTACGAGTGGGAGGCCGAGCTATGCCACGGCCCTGGCTTCATTCACGAGCCGCCACGTTTAAGATGGTAATGAATGGCCGTCAATGAAACGGGCTCCTGTGCTGATATACGCAACAAGCTTGCCTTTCTCACGGCACCGCAGCGGGCAAAGAGAGGCGCCCCTTTGTCACGCCGGCACATGTGCTCTGTCGGCTTTTTGCATCTAGTAAAATACGCTTCATTGTCTTGAATGTCAACTCTGTAGATCTCCAGACCGACAGCATTCTTCGAGTATGTGCCTTTGTGGACTCACATTCTGCTCACCCCTCCTTCATTGGATTAACCATAACCCCATCTCCATGTTCTCCTGACTGGTGTTGTGCCTTGTGCAGTGTTTGAGGCATTTTATCTAAATGAATAAATAAATGAATAAATGTTAAATGGTGGCAATGGGTTATATGATCCGATTTCTAGTTTTCCTTTCTCTTTGGAGTGTTACAAGCTGTTAGTGCATGGATAAAAAAAGCACAAAGTTTTTGAAAAACAAAAAGTCATTCTTTATAAAAGTTATGACTTGTCCCTGACCCCCTAAAACGTCTCTTTTAAACACGCACAGTAAAACTAGTTTGGGCTTCCAAAAGAGTACACAACTAGAAATCAGTGGTTAAGTTGTATTTACAACACTCTTCCAGAACAGTTCAACAGAAATATTTGAGTGTGTTCTGCGCATTTACGGAGGGCTTTCCTAATTCATGGAAGGTACAGTACATGTTTTGTTAAAATGGTGTAAAAGAAGATACAGAGTTTATATTCAAACCAGCTACATGGGATGGCTTTTCATCAAGGCTATTTATTTGAGTCTGACTGCCATGCAGGAGAGCAGGCCTGAGCTGGCCGTAAAAAACATTTATTTATAGCTATCTGAAAGCCGTGCAGCCCAGCGAATTCTCTGATGTGTGCAGTTGGAAAATGAAAACTGTACAGATACAGCTATTTTTAGCACTCACCTCCCATTTAAAAGCCATACATTGGCATTTCTTTGCATTGCACATCCTGGTTTTGTCGGAAATCTAAAAGTGTTTGAAACAGCAATGAAAGGCAGGTGTGGTGTGAAAATATATATGCCTCGTTTACACGAAAGCCCGCCCCTTCCTGCACTCCCACACAACTTGTGGTTCAGCTTAATAATGCATAATGTCCAGATTCGGGTTTCCTTTTTCTGTTAAAATTTAATAAAAGGCTAAAAGTGAAGTGTTTACTGAGCAATGATTGATTGTTTAGCACTTTTACATTTATTTTGTGTAATTTTCGAGTAATAATGCTTGGAACTGTAATGCTAATTGCATTCAAAGCCATTTTCTTCAGCAAGGAGTGTTGAGGTAATGTGCTCCAGCCATATGGTTGCGGTGAATTGACGACGGATATTTGACTCTGTGTTGTAGTGATGGGAAGCAGTGGGCCGTATGCCACAGTGATACTGAAACAATAGCGAGACCCAAGCGCATGAGGTCAACCGTGTGCACGGTCCCTGCCTGGAGGCAGGAAGGATACAAGCAAAAAAAAGACAGAAGAGAAATAGCCAGAGGAAAGAAAAAAAATAGAAGTGATACTGAATGGATAGTGGTTGAGGAAGACATCTTCCCTTTCTCCTCCATTGTGAGGCTTATACGGCTACAGTCTCTTTCCAAGAGGTCACAGTGCACTTTTGAACTTTCACTCTTTATAGACATTGGCCCCGTGTTTCCCCGGGAGAAAATCCATGCCGTTTCCCATGAAGCGAACACATGGGGTGGACGAGTCAATTAGATCATATTTGAACAAATCTCTCAAACCAATGAACCTTCTCTGAAAACGTACAGCTATTTTCTTCAAACTCCAGGTTTTCTGTGATATTAGAACTATGATATTAGAGTGGCATATTGAATATTTTATCGACTGTCTGCATGCCTCGAGATGACCTGCCTGACATGCTAACTTCTCCTCTCAAAAGAGACTCTGTGTCACTCTGTATCAGGCAGCCAGGCATGATGCTCCCCGCACATTTCCTGTGAATAAACTCCTGCGCAGCAGGGGGGAACACAGAGCAGAGGTGAGCAGACGCACACACACACAGTACACACCAGACCCCTCCCCTGATAGTCCCTCCTTCCCCCTGAGAACGGCCTTATAAAATCCGCTCAGCTCAGTGAGTTGAAGCCTCCTTAAACCTCCTTTTATCACTTGCTGCGCCTCTTCTTATGGAACGCGCTGTCCAGGTCACAGCGCGGCTCCCTGTGCCCAAATACAGTCAACCACATCCTGCACTTCCTGTTAGACCTTATGTGCCACATTCTTTATGTGAAGTAAATGTGTGGGTGTCACTTTTGCATACAACCATTCTTTCATGCATGTTAATGATCGTGCTTCATAAAATGTGTGTTAAAGGTGCGCTGGTTCCACTTGATGCTATTTTATTTTACATGCGTTTAAGTTTGTGGTAAACCTTGTCTTAAAATGAAAGCATTTTTCAATCATTTTACTTGCATGATTCATTAGGGTGTAGAGTTGCACAAACATAATGGTTCGGTACGTACCTCGTTTTTGACGGCATAATTTCATATGTTTTTGGTACAGCAGGACGAAAAAAAATAAATGTATAACAAAACAAAACAAACATTTTAATTAAACAATGGTTTATTTAACAAATTGCTCTTTCTTTTTCTATTTCATTGAAACTTTATATTACTATGAGGTTAAAATTAACTACAGAGCCCAAACTTAAATTTAGTTGAATTCAGTTAACTATAGTAATCAACGCCAAAATAAAACAAAATTGTATGCAAACATGTTTACAAATTAACTTCTAAATTATACAGTTTTTTTGAGAAACCAATTGACAGACCTTACCTTTTTTTCCAACAGTAATTTATTGCTAAAATCACTCTAGCAGAGGTGCCAGATGCAAACATTTTTTTTTTTTTGTCTCACGTTAAGGTAACATAGACCATGCTACAGGTTATGTGGAATGCAAGTTTCTTAAAAGTAGTTTTTATCTATAAACACCTTTCCTTCTCTCAGAGTCATATATCAGCCTCCAATTCCCCTTCACATTGACCACACTGTTCTTTAAACGTAACAACACAGCACTTACACACACTTCCAACCCCAGACTAGAATGTCAGTCGCCAGTCTCCTGTCACTGTGGTCGTTTTACAGGAGTCACTTCTCCGGCCCTGTTTGACTTGTTTGTTTGTTTTGCATGATGTTTTCCAGAAAAGTCGACTATGAGCCACCAATATCGTATCTTTAAAGTTCATATGGTTTCACCACACTCTTATTTTGCATCCCTTGCTCGTCTGAATTATGTCAAAGTGTCCCCATCTGTCCTCAAAGCTGTGGAGAGACACTCAGCCACCCGGCACCCTGCTCAATGCACGTCTTTGTGTTGAAGCTTTTATG